>NW_027514547.1:0-184309 GCF_048772815.1 Callospermophilus lateralis | reverse complement strand
TATACAGAATCACTTCCTGGATCCATGCCTCTCATCTCAAGCCTGCTCCTTGTCCAGAATCTTTCTGGAAACTGGAAAAGACTGGTAACAGTTTCAAATTGTGTATTCGCCATGTGGATAAGGTTATATACTCTCCCCTTGGCCACAAGTAGTCCTAACCCTCATCAGCCTGTTAAGCAGCGATGGCTGATCACAAATCCTACTGGAAAAGAGTATAATCTATCTCGCATACAGCCCCCTTAGGGACCTGGTGGCCATCTCTCCACCCAGACATTTGTCAGCTGGCCATAGGTCTTTTTTATTGGGATATCCCTGATGAAGAAAATCCCACTAAAATACCATTAAATCCCTTCCGTACCATAGATAATGGAAACAAACTTTATGGATGTAGGGACACGCGAGCCAGATGCGGTTGGCTAGCCTAGATTACTATGTTTGCCCGGCAAACTATCAAAGCCAAAAACAGTAACGGCTGTGTGGGGGAAAAGCCGACTTCTTCTGTATTTCATGGAGATGTGATCATACAGGGGCTGCCTGATGGAACCCCAATACTTCATCAAATTCAGTACACAGCATTGGCCATATTACCAAGTAGAAAACAGAAAAAGGATGGCCCCCAGAGGGGTCTCTAGATCCTCAAATTTTGCGTGACCTTTTTAACTTCTGCAAGTGCTCAAAAGGGTGAAAGGAGATTCCCCTATGTGGAAGCCCTTTCCCTCCTTCACTCACATCCTGAACTATGCTTCTCCAATAGATTTTTATCCTCAGCCTTCTGCTCCAGACTCTCTGCTGTCACTCCCACCTCAGCAACCTGATTTCTCCCCTCCAATTACTAGATCAGAAACCCAAACCTCCACCAGTTCTCAGACAATTGCCCACTAGTGAGGTAGCAGGTACTGAGGTACCCCTCCACCGACTCATTCCTCTCTTCTCCTGTCAGTGCCCTCACCGGGTCCCACCAGGTCCTCTTTCCAGCTAACCCAAAGCTCAAACGAGCTGAGGAGAGCTCTCAGACCCTTATCCAAGATGTAATATAAATGGCCATTAAAGTTGCTTTGTCATCACTAAAAACAGGTTACTAAAATTTAAAGTCCCTCACAGAATTTTGGGATACTCACTCCCGTTTTCTGCTCTGCTCTACCTGTTCTACTGCTGAAGTTTTGTTGCTAGGAAATTCCCAAACCCCTTTCCAATTATTTTTTTACATCTCTCTTTTTCCTCATTCTCAGATCCTCAGAGCTTCTCTCAGCCCCACCTTCCCCGTATTCCCCCTCTGTACCAGGCCCACAGAAAAGTCTTAAATGTCCTTCTCCAGAAGTCTTCACCATGGCTGAATTTAGAACTTTCAGCATAGAGTTTCTATAAAGAGTTCAATGTAGATAAACTTTCTCTTTTTGTATTGCCCTGTTCTACTTGGCCACTGGTTGAAAAACTCAGTACTTCTAAGCTAGACAACCCCTAACTTGTTTTTCACAAAATATGTGAACAAGGCCTCTGGCCTTCAGCTGGGGCTTCACAGAAATGGCTACATTTCTAAGATAAAGAAATTACCAAATGGGCTCCGTTGTAACAGCTGGCAGGGGGAAAATAAGAAAGGGAATAAAAAGCTCTCCCCCTCCCATGTGTCCTTGAAAATTTAACTTGCCCAGAACAGAGGAAAAATCAGAAACAAATACTGCTTTTTTGAACTTCTGCAGACTGTAAACTTCTGAGCCCCATCCTTATATGCTGGGTACAAAATTCTGAAACTACCTAAACTTGAGTTTCAGGGGATTAATTGATTACAACAGAAGCAATGCCCTCTGAATCCGGTTGCAACAAAATAGGACTGTTTCCCTGTCTTCAGTGCCTTAGGTGCCTTGCCTTGTCTGTCCCTACAACAGCATAATTCTATATACTTAAACATTGTTTATGTTTTCATGAAATGGTCAACAGATGGGATTAATTTTGAAATGGTGCAGATGTTTCCCAGAGTGCTCTATCATGATGCAGGTTCGTTTGAAGATCAAATGGGGGGGGCATACAACCGGTTCCACTGGGAACATGTATCGCTCACTTTAGCCATCCTATTATGAATAGGAGTTGCTGCACGGGTGGGCACAGGAGCCACTGCCATTGTCCATGGGACACAACAAATGACCCAATTAGAAGCAGCAATAGAGCAAAACTAAGATATTAGAAACCCCCATCAGAGCTTTTCATGAATCTTTAACCTCTCTCTCTGAAGTTGTTTTACAGAACAGTTGAGGGTTGGACCTACTCTTTATTAGAGAAGGGGGCCTTTGTGATGCATTGAGGAAAGAATGTTGTTTTTATGCTGACCATACTGGAGTTGTAATAAAATCTATGAGTAAATTTAAAAGACACCTTGAAGAGCATCAACAAGAGAGAGAGGCCCAAAAAGGGTGGCTTGAGTCTTGGTTCACACACTCCTCCTGGTTAACTACGTTTTTATCAACCTGGCAGGTCCAATAATAATCCTCATATTATTGCTAACTATAAAACCCTGTTTGCTCAACCGTGTAATTTCTTTTCTCCAGGCTCAAATTGGACGAGTTAAACTTATGGTAATACCCCACTAGCAGACATAGAATGTGACACCCTCCAATGATCATTTCTATGATTAAAAGTAGCCAGAAGAAGAAGTGGGGAATTAAAGGATAATAAAATAGGTACTTGTCACTTCTTATTTTTCTGTATGCTTAACAAAACACTGTTGAAATCTTGAGAAATGCTTGCAAATCTTGTTCCCAGAATGTTCTGTCCCCAACTGCGCAACTGCAGAATGTACTCCCTCACCCAGTTGCACGCAAACCACACACTCGCCCTGACCCATCAATAAAATTCCCTCCCTGCCCACTCCAGGGAAAGTATATAAGCTCTACTTAAGCTATTCTCAGGGCTATCTGCTCGATTCAAGTGATCTCTGAGCCCCAGCATGCTGGACACCAAAAAAACCCTTTGATGTTGCATGAGATAGTCTGTTGGTTGTCTCCTCCTCTGAAGCTCGCCCCACATTTACTTGGATGATTGAATGTAGAAGAGAACATCCAGTCAAAAAGGGATAGTCTATAGCATTAGGAAGATAGTCAGTACTTTTAGGAATAAGGGTGAGTATAGGAATTGGAAAAAAAAGTTCTTTAGCAATAGGGTTTCGATTAGAGAGTGAATGTAAATGTCAGCACAGGTGAAGAGTCAGTCACAATGATGAACTGGGGAAAATATGTAGGAAAGCAGATATCAATAGAGACATTACGAAAACAGGCAAAGTATAAAGTGAGTGATAGGATTAGATATTTTGAACAGGGTTGAGTTTACATATATAATCTTAGGAAGAAACAAATATGTAGTCACAAATAGGATTGACATTTGAGATCATTAGGCAAATTTCAGGTGGATGAATATTTCTCAGAATAATCTTGTGAATAGTTGATTATAAATCCACATACATAAACATGAATGAATTTAGGTAGTGTATATAAGACACATATATTTCATATTTTGAAAAATCTGGAGAGTGTATATATATATATATATATATATATATATATATATATATATATATATATACACAAAACACACACACAGACAAAAAAGTAGCAATATATATGTCAATCAAAATTCATTATAAAATATGCATCATCCAGAGATCTAAAAATATTAATTTTACTGAACATGGATTTATGTATAATGCTCTTCAACTAGCAAGCTCACCCATAGGTTGAATATCCAATTCCAACAAGTTTAGTAGGAGTGATCTCTTCTAACAATTTGTATCTGCCAAGTCAGCCACCTCACAAGAATGTACGTGTGGTACCAGGTAGGAATCTATATGTGCATATAAGAATACAGAGAAAGGGAGACAGGAATTCACATATTTGTTAACCTTAAAAATACATGGACAACTATTTCAACAACAAATCGACTAGATTCATGACTCCAACTCTGTATCATGCAAAAGGCAAGTCCAACAATACACCAGGCCTACTCTGAACTGCTTGTATTTCTATTCTGTTTGGGTTAGTTTTCTCCATCATATTAGAATTAGTAGTCAGAGTCTGGTCGGGTATGGGTTAGAGTCAGGGATTCAGTATTTTGAATGGAAAATAAAAAACTGAATCCAATGTGTATGCAAATATATGCTACAGAAAATTCTTCCCACTCTCCTCCAGAACAATGCCTTGACATTACCTTCGCCCCAAGTAAGACACAATTAGAGGAGAAGAGTTAGAAAATCTGTGAATACCTATCAGGAATGGAAAATGCTCCAGATTTCACATCTTTGGAGGTGGTAGAGGAGTTTCCAAAAGTAAGGGACAGGGTAAACACTCCACAAACATGGAGCTCTGCTGGCCTAAAGACTTTTTGAGAACCTGCCTTTGAGGTTGGGCACTTAAAATATATGTTGTTTTCATTAGCTTTAGCTTTATTTGTAGTGAGACAATCAAAGCTCGATCTGCTTCTATGTGACCTGGAGGACATGGTTATTTATTTTCCAATAAAAATGAGGCAGCAGTGCTGAATTCTCTCTTTGTAGGTAAACTGTGGCCACTGAGGGCTAAGTGTCTCCCCGTGTGGACTGTGACACAACTTGGTCATCCTCCAATTATCGTCGTGTTTTTTGCTGCTGCACTGGGAGTTTGGTATTTGCTTCATGAAATACAATGAGTTCAAATGGGAGACAGTGCTGAAGGGAGTTCTGTCAGCTGTGGTGGGCATGGTCTCCAGGAGAATGCACCAACCAGGGTTCTATCCCACGTAGCTTGCCCCCTTGACAATAGCAACATGATTCTGAACATTTCCCTAAAACCTCTCCATATAAAAATATGCCTTTACGTATATGGGTCTGATGGCTGCACCATGTCAGTCTCAAGCCATTTGGAAGCCAATGGAAGATCCACATGGCCCCACCACAGATGTTTTATCACTCACTTGCATAACACTTCTCTAGGCCCACTACTCACCAGGCTCCTACTTACTAGCATCTCTGTTCTACACCATTTTTATGAAACCCAGTCAATCAAGGCCCTGTCTGGTATATTCATGATCATCAACAGGACATCAAAGGTTCTCCAGTGACATCTGGTCATGGGAATTTTAAAAATTTCATGGTAATTATCTAGCAATTTTTCATGGATGAAGTTGGAGGCACTGTGGGTTTCAATTCATTCAGGAACCCTTAAAGGGTTAGGAAACTAATTTCAGGCAAAGCTCTGGAGTACTCTCACAAGCAAGGCTACCCAATGAGTGGCCAAAAAGTCACATGAAGCGAGGCCAATTGAGGTCTATAAAGCGAGGTCCATGTGGGTTTTGAATCTCTATAATGCATGCCAAGTCTTTCAGAATAAAATCATGTAATATCCTGGCTGAGATTCGCAGTGTTCTGTGGAAAGCCAACCTGTGCCTAGATCTCAGGTTCCAATGGCAGCTTCATGCCTGGCCTCCTAAAATCCCAACACAATTCTTGGCAATACTTCTCTCAGGTCAGTTCCAGAACTCAGTCTATAAGGAGAATCACACCAGAGTTCAAGTCCAGGTGGACCCAGACAACTCTTCCAACCGCTACTCAAATGAAAACAATTAAAACCAGAATACTCCCTCATGGCCCTATTCTTCTTCCATATAGACACTAATCATAACCTCTTCCTGGAGTTTTCCATGAGTTGTGCAGCCCAAGAAAATGTCCAAAATAAGCTTCTTGCACCTCTTTTGCCTAACTTCAGCGTGGCCTGGGCACCCTTCCTGTGAACCTGGAGTGATCAAATAGGCCTGCCCTTAATACTGCTCCGCTTATCCAATTTGAGGCTCTCTGACTGTGGGGTGTAGATTCTTTATGTGAATTGGAGTCATGAGAAAAGCCAAGACAGTGTCCAAAATCAGCTCGCTTTTTCCTCATTTGCCTAAAGTCAGGGTGGCCTGGACACCGTTTCTGTGAACCAGGAGTGATCAAATAAGCCTGCCGTTAATACTTCTGTGTTTCTCCAATTTGAGGCCTACTGATTTCAGGTATCAATTTCTTATGTGATTTGGAGTTACTCGAAAACCCAAGCACCTCTGCAGGGAATTGAAGAACTCATTTGACCCAAAGAATCCCTATTCTCACTTGATGGATTTCAGGAACCTAACAGAGGAAGGCAAGAGACTTCATCCATAATGAATGATTTTTTTTGCCATTATGGTTTTGGATGCACACATGGGATCATTCTTTAGATGCATCAGGTGCTGAGAATCTAACTCAAAGCCACACACATGGCCAAGAGACTAATTCAGACACATCCCTTCCCAAAGCAATTAAGCAAAGAGCCACAGGTGATGCCATTCATTTCCATTTGAAAACTGTTTACTTCAGGCTTCACAAAGGGGTGGATTGAGGCAAAGAACTTCCTGACATTCAGTGAAAAACAACAATAAGTAAGCAAAAGGCCCAAAGCAGGGTTTCTCCACTGAGACTTTCCTGGTCACACTGATATCTGAGTTTTCTGAGATGCTCGCAATTTTCTTCAGCTATCCAGTACATGGCCATGTCACAGAGTTGGAGGTGGTACATATTTTGAACATAAATCCATGAGCCTATTCTAGAGAGTGGGCAGAATTCAGGAAGAAAACAGCAACTTAGAAAGATAGCAGGTGTTGCACATCGACAAGACAAGCTGCACTCCATTCATATATTGGGCAGGTTGAAATATGGGAAGATTTACACTTGACAGGACACATCCATTAATGCATTCTCTTTTCCAATGTCTACAACAATGGACACAGTGGGATACACAGACATAGAAACACTCACCTTGTGAAACAACTTACTAGAAACTGTCCACTCCAAACCAAACCGCCTTTCCCATCTATTCTCAGAACATGAGACAAAACAATAAACCCACACACACTCCCACAAAGGCACCTCCTTCACCCAAGTAGGTCTGTGACTATCCAGAGTGTCCTCTGACTGGTGGGCCATACTATGTTCCCCTGAAATGGTCTGTCTTCTCTCAGATCTGGTTTCCTTGGCCAACTCTGTGCAGTTGTCAGGAGCCAGTGGTGAACCACTATCTGCTTTCTCAGGAAAGGTCCATCTTCAGAGCTTTCCTGGCATTTGGCCATCCTCACATCATTAGGTACCAAGAAAACTGACTCTGTCCTTGGTAAATCCAAACAAGTGAGCCCACTGGGACTGGGACTGGGACTGCCTCTTGGTGCCTGGCTTTTTGGATACCAAGTTCAGACAGTTCCATCACCAAGGAAATGAGGTATGTCACTTTCTTTGGAACTGAATGAGGTCACTGCCTTGGCAACGACTTTGTCCTAACAGTTGCTTCCAAAGGTCCCATGAGATGGAGCCTTCCCCTACTTCCTGTGACACTTTCACAAGGTAGTATGGTATATCAACCATTGGCACCCAAGAACAGCTCTCCACACAGGTCTGGTTTGGTCCATCTTCTCTACAATAAGAAGAGAGAGGCTGATTCATACATATCCCTTCATCCTGACCAGGTTGTTTGCATTGGAAGATGACTTTTGCTCTCTCAGGTCCTTCATACCTGCCTACAACTTCTCCAGGTATCATTTCTGCATGGACCTTTGAAGTTCTCAGCAGGTGGAAGGTCCCCAAGTTTCCTGTATTGTAAAAACCACTCTGTCCCTGCTCTTCTGTAAAATGAGATTGAGGGAACAGAGTATGTTTAGGGTTAATAACAGGTTTGATTTGGGTTACGAATCATTCTGTGCGATGAATAATGCTATTGGGAACCTGCGATATTTACAAGAATATAGAGGTGAAATATAAGTATGAAAACAGAAATCTAGGTATGATTTGAAGCCCAGAAGGACATTGGGCCCTTGATTGGGATACTTAGCTTTGAATTATGCTCTGCAAAATTGTCTCAGATAATTCGATATACAATGGCATAGGACATTTTATTGAATGTAGAAGAGAACATCCAGTCAAAAAGGGATAGTCGGTAGGATTAGGAAGATAGTCGGTAGGTTTAGAAAGAAGAGTGAGTATAGGATTTGGACCAAAAGTTCTTTAGCAATAGGGTTTCGATTATAGAGTGAATGTAAATGTCAGCACATATGAAGTGTCAGTCACTAGGATCAACTTGGGAAAATTTGTTGAAAAGCAGATATCAATAGAAACATTATGAAATCAGGCAAAGTATAAAGTGAGTGATAGGATTAGACATTTCCAACAGGGTTGAGTTTGAATATATAAATTAGGAAGAAACAAATATGTAGTCACCAATAGGATTGACAATTGACAGCATTAGGCAACGTGGACATGGATGTTTTTAGTAATTCATGTACACTTTACATTTAGGCTTTGGTACAATCATAAATGTGACCTTTACATTTTTTTGTCCAGAATATTACTTTGATAAAATGTATATGTACATCAGGTGACATGAGTATGTCTTCCAACATTTCTGCAAGCAATATATTGAAGATGTAAAATTAGAATCGGGGGTACAAAGAGGTGTACCCTGTGTCTATGAATATAGAGATAAAGAATGAATAGACCGTAATGTGAATGAATAATATAACTTTTTTCAACTTTAAAAAATGAATTGATATAATATCTGAAAAATCACAGGAAATCGTATATTGATATACAATCATTCATTCCAAGCAGTTATACATCTAATGGTAATATTCGTGTTTTGGTTTATCATGAAGAGTGTGTGAGTTTTGCTTCAAAAGTGACTATGGAAATAATGTGTTTGGAAAGAAGACTCATGAAAATACCAGTAAAGAAACCTTGACAATACATTTGTTCTGAAGCAAAAAGTGATTAAATTTGAAACAAATGCCTACAAATTTGTGAACTTGTGGATGAAATGTATATCCTATGATGTGCAAACCTGAAGAAATAATAATGTAAAAGTGTCGAATACAAATGAATAAAGAATTACATATCATGTCCCATTGGAATCTACTTGCATTGATGTTAGACTGGGTCAGTTACTGTAGAATAATTAGGATTTGTATGCATCATTCCCTGAAGTTAATTTTCAGTACTAGGAAACAAATATATATTTCAGGTGGATGAATATTTCTGAATATTTTTAATCAACTTTTCACAAGAATAATCTTGTGAAAAGTTGATTAAAAATCCACATACATGAACATAAATGAATTTAGAGAGTGTATATTTGACACATATTTTTCATATTTTGAAAAATCTGGAGAGTGTACACACACACACACACAAACACACACACAAAACACTCACAGACATTAAAAAGTAGCAATATAAATGCCAATCGAAATTCATCAGTAAATATATATCATCCACAGATGCAAAAATATTTATTTTACTGAACATGAGTTTACGTATAATGTTGTTCTACTAGGACGCTCCTTATAGGTTGAATTTTCAGTTCCAACAGCATTTAGGAGGAGTGATCTCTTCTCACAATTTGTATCTGCGAAGTCAGCCACCTCACAAAGATGTACGTGTGATACCTGGTAGGATTCTATATATGCATATAAATATACAAGTGTGAATAGGCTAAAGAGAAAGGGAAACATGAATTCTCATATTTGTTAACTTTAAAAACACATGGAGATCTTTTTCTATTAAACATTGACTAGATTTATAACTCCTACCTTGTATAATGCAAAATGCAAGTCCAACTATACAACATGCCTCCAATGAACTGCTTGTATTTCTATAGGTTTGTGTTATTTTTCTCTATCATATTAGGATGAGTTGTCTGACTCTAGTATGTATGGGTTAGTGTCAGGGATTCAGTATTTCAAAAGGAAAATTGGAAATTGAATCCAATTTGTATGCAAATATATGCTACACAAATATCCTCCCACTCTCATCCAGAACAATGCCTTGAAATTACCTTCACCCCAAGTAAGACACAGTTAGAGGAGAATAGATAGAAAATCAGTGAATACATATCTGGAATGGAAAATGCTCAGGAGTTCACAACCTTGGAGGTTGTAGAGGAGTTTCCAAAAGTAAGGGACAGGGTAAACACTCCACAAACATGGAGCTCTGCTGGCCTAAAAACTTTTAGAGCAACTGCCTCTGAGTTTGGGAACGTGAAAAATATGTTGTTGTCAGGAGAATTGGCTTCCTTTGTAGTGAGACCATCAAAGCTGGGTCTGCCTCTATGTGATGTGGAGGACATGGTATCTTATTTTCCAATGAACATGAGGTAGCAGTGTTGATTTTCTTCTTTTTAGGTAAACTGTGGCCTCTGGGGGCTAAGTGTCTCCCCGTTGGACTGTGAAGCCATTTGGTCCTCCTCCACTTTTTGTGGGGTTTTTGCTGCTGAACTGGGAGTTTGGTATTTGCTTCATGAAATTCAAGGAGTTCAACTGAGACACAGTGCTGGAGGGAGTTCTGTCATGTGTGGTGGTTCAGAGTCTGCAGAAGAACGCACCAACCACGCTTCTATCCCTCAAAGCTTGCCACATTGCATCCTTGTCCATAGCAACCTGATTCTGAACATTGCCCTGAATCCTCTCCATATAACAAGATGCCTTTAATTACAAGGGTCTGCTGGCTGCTTCATGTAATCCACAAGCCATTTGGAAGTCAATGGAAGATCCACATTGCTCCAACACAGATGTTTTATCACACTCCTGCCCACCACAGCTCTAGGCCCACTTCTCAGCAGGCTGCAACTTTCTGGCACCTCTGTTCTACACAATTTTCATAAAACCCAGTCAAGCAAGGCACTGTCTGGTACATCCATGATCAGCAACAGGACATCCAAAGATTCTCCAGTGCCACCTGGTCATGGGAATTTCAAAAATTTCATGGTATTTATTTAGACATTTTTCAAGGATGAAGTTGGAGGCACTGTGGGTTTCAATTCATTCAGGAACCAGTAAATGGTGAGCAAGATTATTTCAATGAAAGCTCTGGAGAACCCTCACAGGCAAGGCTTCCCAAAGAATGGCCAAAAGGTCACATTAAGCCAGGCCCATTAAGGTCTACAATATGAGGTCCATGTGTGTTTTCACTCTCAACTATGTCTGCCAAGTCTTTCGAATGAAATCATGTGTTATCTTGGCTGAAATTCCCAGTGCTCTGTGGAAAGCCACTCTGGGGCTAGATCTCAGTTTCCAAGGGTGACTCTCATACATCGCCTCTTAAATCACAACACAATACATGGCAATACTTCTCTGAGATCAGTTCCTGAACTCAGTCTATAAGGGGAATCACACCAGAGTTCAAGCCCAGGTAGACCTTGTTATGTCTTCCAAGTGTCACACAAATATCTACAATTAAATCCAAAACACTTCCACATGGCACTCATCTTCTTCCATTTACACAATCATCATAATCTCTGGCTGGAGGTTTCCATGAGGGGTGCAGCCCAAGACAGTGTCCAATATAACCTCCCTTGCCCCTCATTTGCCTAAAATAAGGGTGGCCAGGACATCCTTCCAGTGAACCAAGAGTGATCAAATAGGCCTGCCATTAATATGGCACTGCTTCTCCAATTTGAGGCCGACTGACTGTGTGTTTTAGATTCTTTATGTGAATTGGAGTCTTGAGAAAAACCAAGCACTTATGGGCTAGCCTCTGCAGGGTTTTGAGGAACACATTTGAACCAAATTATCACTATTCTCACATGATGGATGACAGGAACCTTACAGAGGAATGCGAGAGACTTCATCCACACTGACTGCTCTTTTGTCCATTTTGGTTTTGGATGCACACATGGGATCCTTCTTTAGATCCATCAGGTGCTGAGAATCTAAGCCACAGTCTCACACAGGGCCAAAAGGCTGATTCAGACACATCCCTTTCCAAAGCAATTAAGCAAAGAGCCACAGGTGATGCCCTTTCATTTCCATTTGAAAACTGTTTCTTTAGGCTCTACAATGGTGTGGCCTGAGGCAATGACCTTCCTGACATTCAGGGCATCAGAACAATTGGTGAGCAAAAGGCCCAAAGCAGGGTTTCTTCACTTAGAATTTCCTGGTCAAACTAATATCTGAGTTTTCTGAGATGCTCCCATTTCTTTTAGCTATCCAGTACATGGCCATGTCACAGAGCTTGGAGGTGGTACATATTTTGGACAAAAAACCATGAGCCTATTCTGGAGAGTGGCCAGAATTCAGGAAGAAAAGAGGAACTTAGGAAGATTGTTGGAGTTGTCCACCCATAAGTCAAGCCGCAGTCCATTCATAAATTGGGCAAGTTGAGTCTAGACAGGACACATCCAATGATTCATTCTCTTTTCTAATATCTAAAACCACGGACACAGTGGGATACACAGACAAAGAAACACTGGCCTTGTCAAACGACTTACCAGAAACAGTTCACTCCAAACCAAACAAACCGCCTTTCCTACCTATTCTCAGAACATGAGACAAAATCTCAAACCCACACCCACACACACAAAGGAAGCTCCTTCCCCAAGTAGGTCTGTGACTATTGGGAGTGTCTTCTGACTGGTGGGCCAAACTATGTTCTGATGAAATCGCCTGTCCTGTGTCAGATATCGTCTCGTTGGCCAAATCTGTGAAGTTGTCACTAGCCAGCGGTGAGCCACTACCTGCTGTCTCAGGAAAGGCCCCTCTTCAGAGCTTTCCTGACATTTGTTCATCCTCACCTCAGTAGGTACCAAGAAAGACTGACTCTGTCCTTGGTAAATCCAAAAAATACGACCACTGGGACTGGGACTGAGACTGGCTCTGGGTGCCTGGCTTCCCGGATTCCAAGTTCAGAGAGTTCCATCACCAAGGAAGTGAGGTGAGATTACTTCCTTCAGGAATTCTTTGAGGTCATTGCCTTGGCAACCACTTTGTCCTATGAGATGGAGGCTGCCCTTACTTTCTGTGACACTTTTACAAGTTAGAATGGTATATCAACCATAGGCACCCAGGAACAGCTCTCCACACATGCCTGGTTTGGTCTATCTTGTGTACATTAACAAGAGAGAGGCTTATTCAGACACAACCCTTCATCCTGGAAAGGTTGTTTGCGATGGAAGATGACATTTGCTCTCTCAGGTCCTTCATAGATGCCTACATCTTCTCCAGGGATCAAATTTGCATGGACATTTGAGGTTCTCAGCAGGAGGAAGATACCCTACATTCCTGTATTGTAAGACGAACTCTGTCCCTGCTCTTCTGCAAAGTTAGATTGAGGGAAGAGTGTATGGTTAGGGTTAATAACATGTTTGATTTGGGTTACGAATCATTGCGAAGGATGATTAATAGTATTGGGAACCTGCGATATTTATAAGATTATAGAGGTGAAATATAAGTATGGAAACAGAAATCTAGGTAAGATTTGAAGCCCAGAAGGGCATTAGGCCCTTGATTGGGATACTTAGCTTATAACTACGTTCTGCACAGATGTCTCAGATAAATCGATAATCAATGGCATAGGACCTTACACCTTGGAAGATTGATTTTAGAAGAGAACATCCACTCAAATTGAGATAGTCGGTGGGATTAGGAAGGTAGTCAGTAGGTTTAGGAAATAGAGTGAGTATAGGACATGGAGCAAAAGTTCTGTAGCAATAGTGTTTTTGTTATAGAGTGAATGTAAATTTCAGCACATGTGAAGAGTCATTCACAATGATTAACTGGGGAAAATATGTAGAAAGGAAAATATCAATACAGACCTTACGAAATTAGGCAATTATACAGTGAGTGATAGGATTAGACATTTTCAATAGGGTTGAGATTGAATACATAATCTTAGGAAGAAACAAATATGTCGTCACCAATAGGAATGACATTTGAAAGCATTAGGCAACCAGGACATTTATCGTTTTAGTAATCCATGTTCACTTTCCATTTAGTATTTGGTACAATCATAAGTGTGATTTTTGCATTTTGTGCCCAGAAAAATATTGTGATCAAATGTATATGTAGATCATAAGACATGAGTATTTCTTCCACGATTACTGGGAGCAATATTTGAAGACATATAAATTAGTATTGGGGGTACAAATTGGTGTACCCTGTGTCTATGAATATAGAGATAATGCATGAATAGACCATACTGTGAATAAATATTATAACTGGTTCCACTTTAAATAATGGATTGAATTGATATCTGAAAATATATAGGAAATCATATATTGACATACAATCATTCACTCCAACCAGTTATATATCTAATGGTAATCTTAGGGTTATTGTTTATCATGAAGTGTGTGTGAGTTTTGTTTCAAAAGTGATTATGGAAATCGAAAATAATATGTTTGGAAAAAAGTCTCATGAAAATACCAGTCAAGAAATATGGAGGAATCCATGTGTTCTGAAGCAGGAAGTGATTGAAAGTGAAACAAATGCCTATAAATTTTCTAAATTGTGAATGAAATATATATCCTGTTATGTGCATAAACTGTTGAAATAGTAATGCATCAGTGTTGAATAAAAGTGAAAGTCAAAATACACATCATGTCCAATAGGAATCTACTTGCATTGATGTTAAACTGGGTCAGTTACTGTAGAAATATTAGAATTGTGTGCATTATGCACCAAAGATAGTTTTTTTTTTATTTTTATTTATGGTTGTTCAAAACATTACATAGTTGTTGATATATCATATTTCACACTTTGATTCAAGTGGGTTATGAACTCCCATTTTTACCCTGTATACAGATTGCAGAATCACATCAGTTACACATCCATTGATTCACATATTGCCATACTAGTGTCTGTTGTATTCTGCTGACTTTCCTATCCTCTACTATCCCCCCTAGCCTCCCTGCCCCTCCCCACTTCTCTCTCTACTCCCTCTACTGTAATAAATTTCTCCCCCTTGTATTATTTTTCCCTTTCCCCTCAATTCCTCTTGTTTGTAATTTTGTATAACCCAGAGTGTCTCCTTCCAATTCCATGCAATTTCCCTTCTCCCTCCCTTCCACCTCTCATCCCTGTTTAATGTTAATCATCTTGTCATGCTCTTTGTACCTATCTGTTCTTAGTTACTCTCCTTATATCAAAGATGACATTTGGCATTTCTTTTACAGGAATTGTGTAGCTTCACTTAGCATAATCCAGTCTAATGCCATCCATTTTCCTGCAAATTCTGTGATTTTTTCATTTTTCAATGCAGAGTAATAATCCATTGTGTGTTAATGCCACATTTTTTTATCCATTATTCTATTGAAGGGCATCTAAGTTGGTTCCACAGTCTTGCTGTTGTGAATTGTGCTGCTATGAACATCGATGTAGCAGTGTCCCTGTAGCATGCTCTTTTTAGGTCTTTAGTGAATAGACCAAGAAGGGGAATAGCTGGGTCAAATGGTGCTTCCATTCCCAGCTTTCCAAGAAATCTCCATACTGCTTTCCCAATTGGCTGCACCAATTTGCAGTCCCACCAGCAATGTACAAGTGTACCTCTTTTCCCACATCCTTGCCAGCACTTCTTGTTGTTTGACTTTATAATGGCTGCCAATCTTACTGGAGTGAGATGGTATCTTAGGGTGGTTTTAATTTGCATTTCTCTGACTGCTGGAGATGGTGAGCATTTTTTCATGTACTTATTGATTGATTGTATGTCCTCATCTGAGAAGTGTCTGTTGAGGTCCTTGGACCATTTGTTGATTGGGTTATTTGTTATCTTATTGTCTAATTTTTTGAGTTCTTTGTATACTCTGGATATTAGGGCTCTCTCTGAAGTGTGAGTAGTAAAGATTTCTTCCCAGGATGTAGGCTCCATATTTACCTCTCTTATTGTTTCTTTTGCTGAGAAAAAATTTTTTAGTTGAGTAAGTCCCATTTGTTGATTCTAGTTATTAACTCTTGTACTATGGGTGTCCTATTGAGGAATCTGTAGCCCGACCCCACAGTATGTACATCGTAACCAAATTTTTCTTCTATCAGACAGTGTGTCTCTGATTTGATATCAAGCTCCTTGATCCATTTTGAGTTAACTTTTGTGCATGGCGAGAGAAAGGGATTCAGTTTCATTTTGTTACATATGGATTTTCAGTTTTCCCAACACCATTTGTTGAAGATGCTATCCTTCCTCCATTGCATGCTTTTAGCCCCTTTATCAAATATAAGATAGTTGTAGTTTTGTGGATTGGTTTCTGTGTCCTCTATTCTGTACCATTGGTCCACCTGCCTTTTTCGGTACCAGTACCATGCTATTTTTGTTACTATTGCTCTGTAGTATAGTTTGAAGTCTGGTATCGCTATACCACCTGATTCACACTTCCTGCTTAGCATTGTTTTGCAATTCTGGGTCTTTTATTTTTTCATATGAATTTCATGATTGCTTTCTCTATTTCTACAAGAAAAGCCTTTGGGATTTTGATTGGCATTGGATTAACCCTATAGAGAACTTTTGGTAATATCGCCATTTTGATGATGTTAGTTCTGCCTATCCATGAACAGGGTATATTTTTACATCTTCTAAGATCTTCTTCTATTTCTCTCTTTAGGGTTCTGTAGTTTTCATTGTATAAGACTTTCACCTCTTTTGTTAGGTTGATTCCCATTTTTTTTTTAGGATATTGTGAATGGAGTGGTTGTCCTCATTTCCATTTCAGAGGATTTGTCGCTGATATACAGGAATGCATTTGATTTATGCGTGTTGATTTTATATCCTGCCACTTTGCTGAATTCATTTATTAGCTCTATTAGTTTCTTTGTAGACCCTTTTGGGTCTGCTAGGTATAGAATCATGTCATCTGCAATAGTGATAATTTAAGTTATTCTTTTCCTATTTATATGCCTTTAATTTCTTTCATCTGTCTAATTGCTCTGGCCAGTCTTTTGAGAACTATATTGAACAGAAGTGGTGAGAGCGGGCATTCCTGTCTTGTTCCAGATTTTGGAGGGAATGTCTTCAATTTTTCTCCATTAAGAATGACGCTAGCCTGCGGTTTAGCATAGATTGTTTTTACAATATTGAGGAATGTTCCTGTTATTCCTAGTTTTTCGAGAGTTTTGAACATAAAGGGATGCTGTACTTTGTCGAATGCTTTTTCTGCATCTATCTAGATGATAATATGGTTTTTATTTTTAAGTCTATTGATGTGGTGAATAACACTTATTGATTTTCGTATATTGAACCCTCCTTGCATCCCAGGGATGAATCCTACTTGATCATGGTCCACATTTTTTTGATATGTTTTTGTATCTGATTCTCCAGAATTTAATTTAAGATTTTTGCATTTAGGTTCATTAGAGATATCGGTCTTTAGTCTTCTTTCTTTGAAGTGTCTATCTGGTGAAGGAATCAGAGTGATATTGGCCTCGTAGAATGAATTTGGAAGATCTCCCTCTTTTTCAATTTTCTGAAATAGCTTGAAAAGTATTGGTATTAGTTCATATTTAAAGGTTTTGTAAAAGTCTGATGTATACCCATACGGTCCTGGGATTTTCTTAGTTGGTAGTCTTTGGATGGTTTCTTTTATTTCCTCAATTGATATTGGTATGTTTAGGTTGTCTATATCCTCCTAACTCACTCTGGTCAGATCATATGACTTAAGAAATATTTCGATGCCTTCACTATCTTCTATTATTTTGGAGTATAAGGATTCAAAGTAATTTCTGATTATCTTCTGTATTTCTGAAATATCTGTTGTGATATTGCCTTTTTCATCCCATATGATAGTAATTTCAGTTCTCTCTCCTCTTCATTAGCATGGCTAGGGGTCTGTCCATTTTATTTATTTTTTCAACGAACCAACTTTTAGTTTTGTCAATTTTTTCAATTGTTTCTTTTGTTTCGATTTCATTGATTTCTGCTCTGATTTTAATTATTTCTTTCCTTCTACTTCTTTTGCTGTTGTTTGCTCTTGTTTTTCTAAGATTTTGAGATGAAGTATGAGATCATTTATTTGTTGTTTTTTTCTTTTTCTAAGGAATGAACTCCAAGCAATGAATTTTCCTCTTAGAACTGCTTTCAATGTGTCCCATAGATTCCGATATATTGTGTCTGTGTTTTCATTTTTCTCTAAGAATTTTTTATTTTCCTCCTTGATGTCTTCTATAACCCATTGATCATTCAGTAACCTATTGTTCATTCTCCAAATGATGCATGGTTTTTCCTTCCTTCTTTTATCATTGATTTTTAGTTTCATTCCATTATGATAAGATAAGATGCATGGTATTATCTCTACTCCTTTAATTTGTCTAAGAGTTGCCCTGTGACATAATATATGATCTATTTTTGAGAAGGATCCATGTGCTGCTGAGGAAAAATGTAACTGCTTGATGTTGGGTGGTATATTCTATATATGTCAATTAAGTCTAGGTTATTAATTGTGTTATTGAGTTCTATAGTTTCCTATTTCAACTTTTGTTTGGAAGACCTGTCCAGTGGTGAGAGAGCTGTATTGAAGTCTCCCATGATTATTGTATGGTGGTCTATTAGACTCTTGAACTTGAGAAAAGTTTGTTTGATGAACATAGCTACACCATTGTTTGGGGCATACATATTTATGATTGTTATGTCTTGCTGGTGTATGGTTCTCTTGAACAGTATGTAGTGTCCCTCTTTATCCCTTTTGGTTAACTTTGGCTTGAAATCTATTTTATTTGATATGAGTATGGACACTCCTGCTTTTTTCCGAAGTCCATATGAGTGATATGATTTTTTCCAAACTTTCACCTTCAGTGTATGTATGTCTTTTTCTTATCAAATGCGTCTCCGGTAGGCAGCATATTATTGGGTCTTGTTTTGTGATCCATTCTACTGGCCTGTGTCTGTTAATTGGTGAGTTTAAGCCATTAACATTTACAGTTATTATTGAGATAAGGGTTGTTCTTCCAGCCATATTTGTTTATTTATGTTATTAAACATGGATTGTTTTCCTCTTTGATTATTTCCCCCCTTTAATGTCCTACCTCCCACTGTTGGTTTTCATTATTTTCCAATTACTCTTCCTGTAATATTTTGCCAAGGATGTTTTGAAGAGATGGTTTTCTAGCTACAAATTCTTTTAACTTTTGTTTATCGTGGAAAGTTTTAATTTCATCTTCCATCCTGAAGCTTAATTTTGCTGGATACACAGTACATGGTTGGAACCCATTTTCTTTCTGTGATTGAAAAATGTCATTCCAGGATCTTCTAGCTTTCAGAGTCTTTGTTGAAAGATCAGCTGTTATCCAGATTGGTTTACCCCTAAATGTAATCTGCTTCCTTTCTCTTGTAGATTTTAAAATTCTCTCCTTATTCTGTATGTTGGGCATCTTCATTATAATGTGTCTAGGTGTGGATCTCTTATGATTTTTCACATTCGTCGTCCTGTAGGCTTTTAGAATGTGGGAGTCTGTCTCATTCTTCAAGTCTGGGAAGTTTTCTCATATTATTTCATTGAATAGATTGCTCATTCCTTTGGTTTGGACCTCTATACCTTCCTGTATCCCAATGACTCTTAAGTTTGGTCTCTTTATTTTATCCCATATTTCTTGGATGTTCTCTTCATGGTTTCTTAACAGTTTGGCTGAGCTGTCTATGTTCTTTTCAAGTTGAAATACTTTGTCTTCATTGTCTGATGTTCTATCTTATAAGTGTTCTACTCTGATGGTAGTATTCTCAATTGAGTTTTTAAGATGGTTTATTGCTTCCTGCATTTCTAGGATTTCTGTTTGTTATTTTTTACAACCTCTATCTCCCTGTATAGTTGATCTTTTGCTTCTTGGTTTTGTTTATGTAATTCATTGTTGAAGTGATCTTTCATTGTCTGATTTTGCTGTCTAATGTCTTCCTTGAGACTCCAGATCATCTGAAGAATGTATATCCTGAGTTCTTTATCTGACATTCCATCTGCTGCAGCTATTACCTCTTCTAAAGTTGTGTTGACCTGCATTGCTTGTGGTTCTTTTTTCCTTTTCTTTTCATACTGCTCGCGTTTCTTTCTGCTTGGTGAAACTGTTGTGATTTTGAAATTTTCCCCCTATATATTTATATTGCTCTTGTATATTTGAAAAGTCTTCATTGCAGGGGCAGGGGTGGCTGTGCTGTTCCACCAATTGGGGTGATATATCTACCACGCTGATGGGCCGCTAGGCCTGTTATTCTGATCGGTCGCAGGTCTGCTTACCATGCAGGCGCAGGAGGCTGCTCTCCTCTGCCCCTCCTCCAATTGGTGTGACGTGTCTACCACGCCCGTGGACCCCTGCGGTGTTCTGCCGATCGGTCGCAGGTCTGCCTACCTTGCTTGCGTGGGCGGCGGCTCTGCTCTACCCCTACCCCAATTGGGGTGACGTGACTACCACGCCAGTGGGCCGCTGGGCCTGGTCTGCCGGTTGGTCGCAGGTCAGGATACCTTGTGAGCACGGGCTACAGATCTGTTCTGCCCCTACTCCAAATGGGGTAAAGTGTCTGCCGCGCCAGCAGGCCGCTGGGCCTCTTCTTCTGGTCAGGTGCAGGTCTGCTACCTTGCAGGCGCGGGTGGTGGCTCTGCTCTGCCCCTACTCCAATTGGTGTGTCGTGACTACCATGCCTGCAGGTTGCTGGGCCTGTTCTGGGCATGGGCAAAGGCTCTGCTCTGCCCCTACTCCTATTGGGGTAATGTGACTACCATTCCGTTGACTCACTGGGATTGCACTAGGCACAGGAGAAGGCTCTGCTCTGCAACAACTCCAATTGGGGTGACGTGACTACCACACCTGTGGGTCGCTGGGCCTGTTCTGGGCCCGGGTAGCAGCTCTGTTCTGCCTCTACTCCAATTGGGTTGACGTGACTACCATGCAGGTGTGTCACTGGGTCTGTTCCAGGTGCGGGCAGCTGCTCTGCTCTGCCCCTCTGGCTTGATGACAAAGTGAGAGAGACCCGGGTGTTTGTGACTCACTTTCTTCACCAGGAGACCAACTGTTTCTGTCACTGCTGGTATCAATGAAGTTATCTCCTCTGCTGCTTTCTGATGACATCAGAAATTTGTCATGTTGGTATCCCATGTGAAAGGCAGCATTTTGTTCCCTTTTCTGGGTGACCAAAGCAATGGGTGAGTCCTGACCGGCCCTCACAAGCCGCGTCTCAATCCTGTTGCCACTGCCTATGAAGGCTCGGTTGATATTTACCTCCACAGTATTCAGCAAGACCCGGAACGAGAAGCAGTTTCCGCGGGTTCTTTAGCCCTGGGCCAGATCAGTTCCGAGAGGCGGAATTCGGCCGCTCTGGGCTTGGTGTATGTTCTAATAGGAGCAGGCTCCAAGACGGAGTTTCTGCAGGTTCTTTGGCACTGAAGCCTGAGTAATTTGTCTGTGACACAAAGGTGAATGGCATCCTGAAATTACCTGTTCTATAGGTGAATGAGCTTCGATCAGTCGAAAACAGGGATGGTGACATCAGCTCTCCAAGATGGTGGCCGCTGGCTTCCTCTGTGTTCTGACCGGTGTGGAGAACCGAATTGGACCGCATCCTTTCCCGTCTCAAACCCAGAATTCAGCACTTAGCACAGTGATTGCATACCTGTCAGGAGCCCACAGAATCCACACCGCTGTATATTTGCATTGCTATCTCTTCGTTTCCCAGTGCACGCCACAGACTCTAGCCGCAGACCGATTTCCTGAATAAGCAGCATGACCCTCTATGCGGACAAATCACTCGTGTTTGAGCCCGCGTAGCTGATCCTCGTGAGATGGAAATATGTCGACTAGGTTTTGGAGCACCCCAATTTTGCTGGAAATTTCTAACAAGATAGGTTTTAGCCATTATAACTCGTCATTCTCCCGCACAGTGACGCGGTACATGGGGGTGATGCACTCCCTTCACCACCATCATATGATCCCCCAAAGTTAGTTTCAGTACTAAGAAACAAATATGTATTTCTGGTGGATGAATAATTCTGAGAATATTCTTGTGAAAACTTGATTATTAATCCAAATACATGAATATGAGTGAATTTAGGGAGTGTATAATAAGAAAAATATACTTCATATTTTGAAAAATCTGGAGAGTGAATATATATATATATATATATATATATATATATATATATATATATATACACACACACACACATACACACACAGACATTAAAAAGTAGCATTATGTATGCCAATCGAAATTCACCACGAAGTAATATATCATCCACAGATCCAAAAATATTCATTTTAATGAACATGGATTTATGTTGTTCAAATAAGAAGCTCACTCATATGTTGAATTTTCAGTTCCAACAGCATTTAGTAGGAGTGATCTCTTCTCACAATTTGCATCTGCCAAGCCAGCCACCTCACAAAATGTACGAGTGATACCAGGTAGAATTCTATATGTGCATATAAAAATACATGTGATGAATAGGCTACAGAGAAAGGGAGACAGTTATTCACATGTTTGTTAACTTTTAAAACACATGGAGAACTATTTCAATTAAAATTCGCTAGATTTATAACACCTACCATTTATCATACGAAAGGCAAGTCCAACTATACACCATGCCTCCTGTGAACCTCTTGTATTTCTATTCTGTTTGGGTTATTTTTCTCCACCATATTAGGATTAAAAGTCAAAGTCTAATAGGGTATGTGTTAGTGTCAGGGATTCAGTATTTCGAATGGAAAATTGGAAAATGTATCAAATGTGTATGCAAATATGTGCTACACAAAAATCTTCCCACCCCCATTCAGCACAATGCCTTGACATTACCTTCGCCCCACATAAGACACAATTAGAGGAGAAGAGTTAGAAAATCTGTGAATACATATGTGTAATGAAAAATGCTCAGGAGTTCACAAATTTGCAGGTGGTAGAGGAGTTTCCAAAAGTAAGGGACAGGGTAAAAACTCCACAAACATGAAGTTCTGCCAGCCTAACATGTGGAGAAACTGCCTCTGAGGTTGGGCAATGAAATATATGCTGTTGTCAGGAGCATTAGCTTCATTTGTTGTGAGACCATCATAGCTGAGTCTTCATCTATGTGATCTGGATGACATGGATTCTTATTTTCCAATGAACATGAGGCAGCAGTGCTGAATTTTCTATTTGTAGGTAACCTGTGGCCACTGGGGTCTAAGTGTCTCCCCTTGTGGACTGTAATTCCATTTGGTCATCCTCCACTATTCGTGGTATTTCTTGCTGCTGCACTGGGAGATTGGTGTTTGCTTCATGAAATACAAGGATTTCAAATGGGACACAGTGCTGAAGTAACTTCTGTCAAGTGTGGTGGGTCAGGTTCGTCAGGAGAATGCACCAACCAGGCTTCTATCCCACATAGCTTGCCCCATTGACCATAGCAACCTGATTCTGAACATTGCCCTAAAACCTCTCCATATAACAATATGCTTTTACATATAAGGGTCTACTGGCTGCAAAATGTCAGTCACAATCCATTTGGAAGCCAATGGCAGATCCAAATGCCCCCACCACAGATGTTTTATTACACACCTGCCAACCACTACTCTAGTACAACTACTCAGCAGGATCCAACTTACTGGCATCTCTGTTCAACACCATTTTCATAAAACCCAGTCAATCAAGGCACTGTCTTGTATACTCATGATCAGCAACAGGACATCCAAATATTCTCCAGTGCTACCCGGTCATGGGAATTTCAAAAATTTCATGGTATTGATATAGCCATTTTTCAAGGATGAAGTTGGAGGCACTGTGAATTTTAATTCACTCAGAAACCATTAAATGGTGAGGAAGCTCATTTCAATGAAAACTCTGGAGAATTCTTACAAGCAAGGCTTCCAAAAGTGGCAAAAAGTCAGATTAAGCCAGGCCCCTTGAGGTCTACAATGTATGGTCCATGTGTGTTTCGACTCTCAAATATGGCTGCCAAGTCTTTAAGAATAATATCATGTGATATCCTGGCTGAGATTCCCTGTGCTCTGTGGAAAGTCAACTTGGTCCTAGATGTCACTTTCCAAGGGCAACTCTCATGCATGGCCATCTAAAATTTCAACACAATTCCTGGCAATAATTCCCTGAGATCAGTAAAAGAACTCAGTCTCTAAGGGGAATCACACCAAAGTGCAAGCCTAGGTGGACCCAGAGATCTCTTCCAACCGCCAGACAAATATCCACAATTTAAACCAAACACTCTCACATGGCCCTCATCTTCTTCCATATAGACACTCATCATATTCTCTGGCTGGAGGTTTCCATAAGGGACGCAGCCCATGACAGTGTCCAAACTAAGCTCCGTGCCCCTCATTTGCCTAAAGTCAGGGTGGCCTGGACTCTCTTCCTGTGAACCAGTAGTGATCAAATAGGCCTGCCTTTAATATTGCTTGGCTTCTCCAACTTGAGGCCTTCTAGCTTTGGGGTTTAGATTCTTTAAGTGAATTGGAGTCATGAAAATCAAACACCTATGGCCTAGCCTCTGCAGGGCTTTGAAGAACTCATTTGACCCAAAGGATCCCTATTCTCACTTGATGGATATCAGGAACCTACCAGAGGAAGGCAAGAGAGTTCATCAACAATATCTGATCTTTTTGCCATTTTGGTTTTGGATGCATGCATGGGATCTATCTTTAGATCCATCAGGTGCTGAGAATCTAAGCCACAGCCTCACACAGGGCCAACAGGCTGATTCAGACATATCCCAATCCTAAGCAATAAAGCAAAGAGTCACAGGTGATTCCCATTCATTTCCATTTGAAAACTCTTTTCTTCAGGGTTCACAAAGTGGTGGCTTGAGGCAAAAAACTTCCTGACATTCAACAGAACAATAGGTAAGCAAAAGGAACAAAGAGGGGTTTCTCCACTGAGACTTTCCTGGTCAACAGATATTTGAGATTTCTGAGATGCTAGCCATTTCTTTCAGCTATCCAGTACATAGCCATGTCACAGATCTTGGAGGTACAAATCTTGGACACAAAACCACGATACTATTCTGGAGAGTGGCCAGAATTGAGAAAGAAAACAGGAAATTAGGAAGCTTGTAGGTGTTGCCCATCCATAAGGCAAGCCAGCGTCCACTCATGAATTGGGCAGGATGAATGCTGGGAAGCTTTCTACTAGACAGGACACATCCATTGATGCATTGTCTTTTCTAATGTCTACAACAATGGACTCAGTGGGATACACACACATAGAAACACTCGCCTTGTCAAAGGACTTAATAGAAATATTCCACTCCATACCAAACAAACCGCCTTTCCTACCTATTCTCAGAACATGAGACAAAACAACAAACTCACACCCACACCCAAAAAGGCACCTCCTTCCCCCTAGTAGGTCTGTGACTCCCTGGAGTGTCGTCTGACTGGTGGGCCATTCTATGTTCTTCCAAAATGACCTCTCCTGTCTCAGATCATGTCTGCTTGGCCAACTCTGTGAAGTTCTCAAGAGCCAGCGGTGAGACACTACCTGCTTTCTCAGGAAAAGCCCCTCTTCAGAGGTTTCCTGGCATTTGGCCATCCTCACATCTGTAGGTACCAAGAAAGACTGACTCTGTCCTTGGTAAATCCAAACATGTCAGACCACTGGGACTAGGACAGGGACTGTCTCTTGGTGCCTGGCTTCCTGGATTTCAAGTTCAGAGAGTTCCATCACCAAGGAAGTGAGGTGAGATCACTTCCTTCAGGATATGAATGATGTCACTGCCTTGGCAACCACTTTGTCCTAACAGTTGCTTCCAAAAGTATCATGAGGTGGAGGCTGTCCTGATTTTCATGGGACACTTTCTCTAGTTAGAATGTTATATCAACCATAAGCACCCGGGAACAGCTTCCACACAGGACTGGTTTGGTCCATGTTCTATACATTAAGAAGAGAGAGACTGATTCAGACACAACCCTCCATCCTGACCAGGATGATTGCCATGGAAGATGACTTTTGCTTTCTGAGGTACTTCATAGCTGCCTTCATATTCACCAGGGATCATTTCTGCATGAACATTTGAGTTTCTCAGCAGGTGAAGATCCCCTAGATTCCTGTAGTTTAATACCCACACTGTTATTGCTCTCCTGCAAAGTGAGTGTATGGTTACGGTTAATAATATGTTCGATTTGGGTTAGGAATCATTCTGCAGGAAGAATAATGAGATTGGGAACCTGCGATATTTATAAGAATATATACGTGAAATATATGTATGAAAACGGGAATCTAAGAAAGATTTGAAGCCCAGAAGGGCATTGGGCCCTTTATTTGGATACTTAGTGTTGAATTATGTTCTGTACAGTTGTCTCAGTTAAATCGAAATACAGTGACATAGGACCTTGTACCTTGGATGATTGAATGTAGAAGAGAACATCCAGTCAAAAAGGGATAGTCAGTAGGATTAGGAAGATAGTCAGTAGGTTTAGGAAGAAGAGTGAGTATATGATTTGGAATAAAAAGCTTCTTTAGCAATAGGGTTTCGTTTAGAGAGTGAATGGAAATGTCAGCACATGTGAAGAGTCAGTCACAATGATGAACTGGGGAAAATATGTAGGAAAGCAGGTGTCAATAGAGACATTACGAAATCAGGCAAAGTATAAAGTGAGTGATAGGATTAGACATTTTCAACAGGGTTGAGTTTGAATACCTAATCATAGGAAAAAACAAATATCTCGTCACAAATGGGAATGACATTTGAGAGCATTAGGCAACCTGGACATGGATGTTATTAGTTATCCACGTTCACTTTCCTTTTAGGCTTTGGTACAATCATAAGTGTGACATTTTTATGGTTTTTTTTTTTTGTTCAGAATATTACTGTGATAAAATGTATATGTAGATCAGGTGGCATGAGTATTTCTTTCACCATTTCTGGGAGCAATATTTTGAAGACGTATACATTAGTATTAGGGGTACAAAGAGGTGTACCCTGTGTCTATTAATATAGAGATAATGCATGAATAGACCATACTATGAATAAATAACGTAACTGATTCCACTTTAAATAATGGATTGGATTGATATGTGAAAATATATAAGAAATCTTATATTGATATACAATCATTCATTCCAACCAGTTATATTTCTAATGGTAATATTAGGATTATGGTTTATGATGAATGGTGTTTGAGTTTTGCTTTACACGTGATGATGTTAAACAAAAATAATATGTTTGGAAAGAAGTCTCATGAAAAGACCAGTCAAGAAACATGGAGGAATACATGTGTTCTGAATCAGGAAATGATTGATGGTGAAACAAATGCCTATAAATTTTCTAATTTGTGACTGAAATATATATCCCATCATGTGCATGAACTGAAGACATAGTAACGTACAAGTGTTGAATAAAAATGAAAGTCAAAATACACATCATGTCCCCTAGGAATCTACTTGCATTCATTTTAAACTGGCTAAGTAACTGTAGAAATATTAGGGTTTGTATGCACCATTCACTGAATTTAGTTTTCAGTACTAGGAAACAATATGTATTTCAGGTGGATGATTATTTCTGAAAATAATCTTGTTGAAAGTTGATTATAAATCCACAGATATGAATATGAATGTATTTAGGGGCGTGCATAATAAGACACATATATTTCATATTTTGAAAAATCTAAAGAGTATATATATATATACACACACACACGCAAATGCACAGATATTAAAAAGTAGCAATACAGGAGATCCATTATGAAGGCAGGCATGGAGAATTCAAGTCTCTGATCTCTTCAGCTGCGCGGGCATAGGGAGTCGTAAACTGTCTAAATGCTGTTTGCTCAGAATCACTAGGCAATATTGACCTGTTGTGAATCTGGGGCGAACAGTCTGGGCCCCTCAGAACACACACAAAGTCCGGATTGGCTGCATTCAAGCTTAGATTCATCTGGTTTTTGTGACTCAGCACTAACATTCCCGCTGAAATAATTGGTCGGGCTTTCGGAATTGACAGAGTTAAAAGCCAACTGAGCCTTCATAGGCAGTGGCCACAGGATTGAAATGGGGCTTGGGAGAGATAGTCAGGACCCAGCTGTTGCATTGGTCACCCAGCAAAGGGAACGAACGGTCACCATTTTAATGGTATACCACCATGGCAGCGAACTGACGTCACAGTCGGAGGAGATAACTTCATTGAAACCAGTGCGACAAGTATGTTATCCCATTGCCATCTCTCTCAACACCGCAGGGAAACCTCAAGGGCCCTTCCCACCTCTGCCGTAATGGCCCCTCCCAGCTCTCAAAGGAGCGCAATACCCAGACCTAGGGAATCAGGATTGGCTCGGGACTCGAGGCGTGTAATTGCCGGCTACCGCTCCCACCAGTGCTGACAATTGAGGTCTCTTACACCACCTACCGGGGCCATGGCTCCCGAAGGGCAAGCAAATTCGCTGGGGTTTCTCAGCCCCAAGCTCTACAAACTTAGGGTCTGAGGGAGGCAATTAAGGAGAGTGTGCCCAGCCGTTCATGGAAACAGGGCTACCAGGAGCAGAGGCCTGGCTTGTAACCAGTATTGTGGTGAGCGTCACAGGTGAGTGGGGCCTGGCTTGAGGAAGCACAAGAGAAGGCCCTAGGCACTCAGGGTTGGAGACCCGCCCAGTCTGGGAGGAAGAGCTGCTGCACAGTGATTGGTTCCCACTTATTGAGAAGAGAAGCTTGGCCCAGTGCGCACAGCTCCACCTACTGGAAGAGAAGTTAATTGAACTCTAGGACTGCATGTATTATTACTATTTTTTTATTTGTATTTTTTTCTTTTTCTTTCAATTTCATTTTTGTTGTTGTTGTTCATTAACATTTTTAAATGTTTTTTTTTTATTTCTTTTATTTTATTATTATTATTATTAATATTATTATTTTAAATTTTAATTTTCAATTTTTTAATCATCATTATTACTTAAAATTTTCTTTCTTTATTTTCTATTTTTTTTGTCTTTTCATTTCATTTCAATTTTTTTATTCCCCCTTACTTGAATTCTACCTGCCTACTCTCATTCTCTTTAGTGACTTCTCCCTTCCCTTCTAATATCTTTCCTCTCAAGCATCAAATAAATTTATAAGAGTAAGCAGTAACTCAGTAGTCAAACAGAACGAGAAGTAACATGAGAAGCATAAAAAAGCAAGGAAGAAAAGGAGTACAAACAATGAAGGACAGCCTAAATATTCAAGAGCACCTAGAGTCATCAGAAAAATGGTCATATAAAGAACTCAAGGAATACCTTAGACAGATGGAATGGAACCTTAAAGAGGATACGAGACAGCAAAAACAAACAGTGATAGAACGCATTGAAAATAAATTACATAAACAGATAAAATAAGAAATTAAGCATCTTTATCAGGAGATAGAGATTATTAGAAAAATCAAACAATAATTCTAGAAATCAAGGAAATGATAAACCAAATTAAAAATTCAATTGAGAGTATCACTAACAGTGTAGAGCAAGTAGAAGACAGAATGAAGACAAAATATATCATCTTGAAAAAAGTCTAGCCAACAAAGAAATGCTGTAAAAAATTATGAGAAAACATTCAAGAGATATGGAATAACATAAAAAAAAAAACTAATGAGTCATATGGATAGAGGAAGGTACAGAGATTCAAACCAAGGGAATGAGAAATCTGCTGAATGAAATAATTACAGAAAACTTTCCAGAAATAAAAATGGAAAGGGATAAACAAATTGTAGATGCTTACAGGACATCGAGCACACAAAATCACAGTAGACCAATGCCAAGAAACATTGTTATGAAGATATCCAATATACAGAACAAAGAGAAAATATTAAAAGCTACCAGAGAAAGGAGGCAGATTAGAATCATTACAATCAGGGGTAAACCAAAAAGGTTAACAATGGATTTTTCATCATAGATGCTGGAAGTGAGAAGATCCTGGAACAACGTACTTCAAACACTGAAAGACAATGGATGCCAACCAAGAATTATGTATCCAGCAAAATTAAGCTTAAGGTAAGACAACGAGATAAAAATATTTCATAATAAACAAAACCTAAAAGAATTTGCAGCCAGATAACCAGCATTGCAAAGCATCTTGAGCAAAACACTACACGAGGAAGAAATTAAAATCAACAACGAAAACCATGAGTGAGAAGTGCCTCAGTAATGACAGAGGGCGGGGGAAAAGCTAATCATGGAGAAACAAACTAATATAAAAAAAAGATATAAGCAAACATGGGTGGCAGTACAAACCATATATCATTAGTAACTCTAAAAGTAAATGGCTTAAACTCTCGAATAAAGTGACATAGGCTTGTAACTTGAAATAAAAAAAAAATCCAACAATATATTGCCTCCAGGGGACACATCTGAATGGAAAAGACATACACAGGCTGAAGGTGAAAGATTGGGAAAATTTATACCATGCACACGGTCCTCGTAAGCAAGCAGGGGTGGCCATCCTCCTATCGAATAAAATCGACCTCAAGACTAATTTAATCAAAAGGGATAAAGAAGGACATTATATACTGCTAAAATGAACCATTCACCGACAAGACATAACAATTATCAATATTCACGCAGCAAATAATGGTGCTGCGATGTTCATAAAACAAATTCTCCTCAAGTTAAAGAATCAAATAGACCACAATACAATAATTATGGGTGACTTCAACTCACCTCTCTCACCATTGGACAGATCCTCCAAACAAAAGTTGAAAAAAGAAACTATAGAACTCAATCTCGCAATCAATACCATAGACTTAACTGACATATATAGAATATATCAACCATCATCAAGTGGATATACTTTTTTCTCAGCAGCACATGGATCCTTCTCAAAAATAGACGATATGTTATGCCATAGGGCAACCCTCAGTAAATATAAAGGGGTGGAGATAATACCATGAATTTTTTGTGATCATAATGGAATGAAACTGGAAACCAATGATAAAAGAAGGAAGAAAAAATCATACATCACATCCAAAATGAAGAATATGTTACTGAATGATCAATGGGTTACAGAAGACATAAAGGAGGAAATCAAAAAATTCTTAGAGATAAATGAAAATACAGACACAACATATCAGATTCTATGGGGTACAATGAAAAGAAGTTTTAAGGGGTAAATTCATCGCCTAGAGGTCATTCCTCAAAATAGAAAAGAAAAACAAAAAAATGAGCTCACACTTCATCTCAAAGCCTTAGAAAAGGAAGAGCAAAACAACAGCAAATGTAGCAGAAGGCAAGAAATAATTAAAATCATAGCGAAATTGAAACAAAAGAAACTATTGAAAAAATTAACAAAACTAAAAGGGGTTCTTCAAAAAGATAAATAAGATAGACAGACCCTTAGCCATGCTAACGAAGAGAAGAAGAGAGAGAAATCAAATTACTAACATACGGGATGAAAAAGGCAATATTACAACAGATGCTACATAAATACAGAAGAAAATTAGAAATTATTTTGAAAACCTGTATTCCAATAAAATAGAAAATAGTGAAGACATCAATAAATTTCTTAAGTCATATGATTTGCCCAGACTGAGTCAGGAGGAAACACACAATTTAAACAGACCAATATCAATGGATGAAGTAGAAGAAGCAATCAAAAGACTACCAACCAAGAAAAGCCCAGGACCGGATGGGTATACAGCAGAGTTTTACAAAACCTTTAAAGAAGAATTAATACCAATACTTCTCAAGTTATTCAGGAAATAGAAAAACTGGGAGCTCTGCCGAATTCATTCTATGAGGCCAACATCACCCTGATTCTGAAACCAGACAAAGACACCTCAAAGAAAGAAAACTACAGACCAATATCTCTGATGAACCTAGATGCAAAAATCCTCATTAAAATTCTGGCGAATTGGATAGAAAGGCACATCAAAAAAATCGTGCACCATGATCAACTTGGATTCATCCCTGGGATGCAAGGAGGGTTCAATATATGGAAATCAATAAATGTTATTCACAACATCAATAGACTTAAACATAAGAACCATATGATCATCTCGATAGACGCAGAAAAACCATTCAACAAAGTAGAGCATTTCTTTATGTTCAAAACATTTTAAAAACTAGGGATAACAGGAACTTACCTCGACATTGTAAAAGCTATCTATGTTAATCCTCAGGCTAGCATCATTCTGAATGGAGAAAAATTGAAGGCATTCCCTCTAAAATCTGGAACAAGACAGGGATGTCCTCTATCACCACTTCTATTCAATATAGTTCTCGAAAAACTGGCCAGAGCAATTAGAGAGATGAAAGACATTAAAGGCATAAAAATAGGAAAAGGAGAACTTAAATTATCACTATTTGTACATGACATGATTCTATACATAGAAGACCCAAAAGGGTCTACAGAAAAAACTACTAGAACTCATAAATGAATGCAGCAATGTGGCAGGATACAAAATCAACATGAATAAATCAAAGGCATTTCTGTATATCAGCGACAAAACTTCTGAAACAAAAATGAGTCAAAACACTGCATTCCCAATTTCCTCAAATAATTAAATACTTGGGAATAAACCTAACAAAAGAGGTGAAAGATTTATATAATGCAAACTACAGAACCCTAAAAAGAGAAATAGAATAAGATCTTAGAAGATGGAAAAATATACCGTGTTCATGGATAGGCAGAACTAACATCATCAAAATGGTGATATTACCAAAAGTTCTCTATAGGTTTAATGCAATGCCAATCAAAATCCCATAGAAACTTTTTGTAGAAATAGATAAAGCAATCATAAAATTCAAATGGAAAAATAAAAGACCCAGAATAGCAAAAGCAATTCTAAGCAGGAAGTGTGAATCAGGCAGTATAGCGATACCAGATTTCAAACTATATTACAGAGCAATCATAATAAAAACAGCATGGTACTGGTACCAAAACAGGCGGGTGGACCAATGGTACAGAATGGAGGACACAGAAACTAATCCAAAAAGCTACAACTATCTTATATTTGATAAAGGAGCTAATGGCCTTCAATGGAGGAAGGATAGCATCTTCATCAAATGGTGTTGGGTAAACTGGAAATCCATATGCAACAAAATGAAACTGAATCCCCTCCTCTCGCCATGCACCAAAATTAACTCAATGTGGATCAAGGAGCTAGATTCAAATCAGAGTCTCTGCGTCTGATAGAATAAAAAGTTGGTTCAGGCTCCAAATTCCTTAATAGGACACCCATAGAACAAGAGTTAATAATAAGAATCAACAAATGGGACTTACTTAAACTGAATTATTTTTTCTCAGAAAGAGAAACAATAAGAGAGGTAAATATGGAGCTTACATCATGGGAACAAATTTTTAGTCCTCACTCTTCACATGGAGCCCTAATATCCAGAGTATACAAAGTATACAAAGAACTTAGAAAATTAGACAATAAGATAACCAATAACCCAATTGGCCAAGGAACTGAACAGAAACTTCTCAGAGGAGGACATAGAATCAATTAACAAGTACATGAAAAAAATGCTCTCCATTTCTAGCAGTAAGAGAAATGCAAATAAAAACCACCCTAAAATACCATCTCAATCCAGTGAGATTGGCAGCCATTATGAAGTCAAACAACAACAAGTGCTGGCGAGGATGTGGGGAAAAGGGTACTCTTGTACATTGCTGGTGGGAATGAAACTGGTGTGGCCAATTTGGAAAGCAGTATGGAGATTCCTGGGAAAGCTGGGAATGGAAGCACTATTTGACCAAGCTATTGCCCTTCTCGGACTATTCCCTGAAGACCTTAAAAGAGCGTACTACAGGGATACTGCCACATGGATTTTCATAGCAGCACAATTCACAATTGCTACACTGTGGAACCAACCCAGATGCCCTTCAATAGATGAATGGATAAAAAAATGTGACTTTTATATACTATCGAGAATTACGCAGCACTAAAAAATGACAAAATCATGGAATTTGCAGGGAAATGCATGGCACTGAGCAGATTATGCTTAGTGAATCTAGCCAATCCCTAAAAAACAATTACCAAATGTCTTTTTTGATATAATGAGAGCAACTAAGAACAGAGCAGGGAGGAAGAGCATGAAGAAAAGATTAACATTAAGCAGAAACATGATGTGGGAGGGAAAGGGAGAGAAGAGGGAAATTGCATGGTAATGGAGAGAGACACTTATTGTTACACAAAATTACATATAAGAGGTTGTGGGAAAATAAACAAGGAGAGAAATGAATTACAGTAGGTATGGTAGAGAGAGAAGATAAGAAGAGAGGGGAGTGGGGATAGTAGAGTATAGGAAAGGTAGCAGAATACAACAGTAACTAATAGGGCATTATGTAAAAATATGGATGTGTAACTAATGTGATTCTGCAATCTGTATTTGGAGTAAAAATGGGAGTTCATAACCCACTTGAATCTAATGTATGAAATATGATATTCAAGAGCTTTGTAATGTTTTGAGCAACCAATAAAAGAAAAAAAAAAGTAGCAACATATATGCCAATAGAAATTCATCATGAAAAGTATATAATCCACAGATCGAAAAATGTTCATTTTACTGAACATGGATTCATGTATAATGTTTTTCAACTAGGAAGCTCACCCATAGGTTGAATTTTCAGTTCCAATAGCGTTTAGGAGGAGTGAACTCTTCTCTCAATTTGCATCTGCCAATTCAGCCACCTCACAAGTGTATACGAGTGATATCAGGTAGAATTCTATATGTGCATATAAAAATACATGTACTGAATAGGCTACAGAGAAAGGGAGACAGGGATTCACATATTTGCTAATTTTAAAAACACATTTAGAACTATTTCAAGAAAATTTGACTAGACTTATAACTCCTACATTATATAATGCAAAAGGCAATTCCAACAATACACAATGTGTCCTCTGAACTGCTTGTGTTTCTTCTCTTTTTGGCTTATTTTTCACCATCATATTAGGATTATTAGTCAGAGACTAGTAGGGTATGGGTTAGTGTCAGGGATTCAGTATTTCAAATGGAAAATTGAAAAATGAATCCAATGTGTATGTAAATATGTGCTACACAAAAATCTTCCCACTCACATCCAGAACAATGCCTTGACATTACCTACGCCCCAAGTAAAACACAATTAGAGTAGAAAAGTGTGAAAATCTATGAATACATATATGGAATGGAATATGCTCGGGAGTTCACAACCTTGGAGGTGGTAGAGGAGTTTCCAAAAGTAAAGGACAGGGTAAACACTCCACAAAAAGGAGCTCTGCTGGCCTAAGAATTCTTGGGAAACGGCTTCTGAGGTTGGGCACTTGAAATATATGTTGTTGTCATGAGCTTTAGCTTCCTTTGTAGTGAGACCATCATAGCTGGGTCTGCATCTATGTAACCGAAAGACATGGTTTCTTATATTTCAATGAACATGAGGCAGCAGTGCTCAATTCTCTCTTTGTAGCTAAACTGTGTCCATTGGAAGCTAAGTGTCTCCCAGTGGGGACTGTGAAGACATTTGGTCATCCTCCACTTTTCGTGGTATTTCTTGCTGCTGCACTGGGAATTTGGTATTTGCTTCACAAAACATAAAAAGTTCATCTGAGATACAGTGCTGGAGGGAGTTCTGTCACGTGTGGTGGGTCAGGGTCTGCAGGAGAATGCACCAACCAGGCTTGTATCCCACATAGCTTGCCCCAATAACCATAGCAACCTGATTCTGAATATTGCCCTGAAAACTCTCCCTTTAACAAGATGCCTTTACATATAAGGGTCTGATGTCTGCACTATATCAGTCACAAAAAATTTGGAAGCCAATGGCAGATTCACATGGCCCCAACATGATGTTTTATCACACACCTGCCCACCACTGCTCTAGCCCCCCTACTCAGCAGGCTCCAAATTACTGGCTTCTCTTGTTCTACACCATTTTAATGAAACCCAGTCAAAAACAAGGCACGGTCTGGTATACACATGATCAGCAACAGGACATCAAAAGTTTCTGCAGTGCCACCTGGTCATGGGAATTTCAAAAATTTCATGGTATTTATCTTGAAATTTTTCAAGGATGAAGTTAGAGGCACTGTGGGTTTCAATTCATTCAGGAACCATTAAGTGTTGAGAAAGTTCATTACAATGAACGCTCTGGAGAACTCTCACAGTCAATGCTTCTCAAACAGTTGCCAAAAGGTCTCCTAAAGCCAGGCCAACTGACATCTACAATGTGAGGTCCATGTGTGTTTTGACTCTCAAATATGGGTGCTAAGTCTTTCAGAATAAAATCATGTGATATCCTGGCTGAGATTCTCAGGCCTCTGTGGAAACCACCCTGGGCCTAGATCTCAGTTTCCAAGAGTGAGTCTCATGCGTGGCCTCCTAAAATCCCAACACAATTCATGGCAATACTTCTCTGAGGTCAGTTTCAGAACTCAGTCTCTAAGGGGAATCACACCAGAGTTCAAGCCCAGGTGGACCCAGTCATCCCTTCCATCCGCCAAAAAATGACCACAATTAAAATCAAAACACTCCCACAGGGCCATCATCTTCTTCCATGTAGACACTCATCATAACCTCCAGCTGGAGGTTTCTATGAGCCCAAATAAGCTCACTTGCCCCTCATTTGCCTAAAATCATGATGGCCTGGACACTCTTCCTGTGAACCAGGAATGATCAAATATTCCTGCTGTTAAAGTGTTCCACTTCTCCAATTTGAGGCCTACTGGCTGTAGGGTATAGATTCTTTATGTGATTTGGAGTCATGAGAAAACCCAAGCAAATATGGGCTAGCCTCTGCAGGGATTTCAAGAACTCATTTGACCCAAAGGATCCCTATTCTCACTTTATGGAGGTCAGGAACCTAAAACAAGAAGGCAAAAATATTCATCAACAATGACTGCTCTTTTGGCCATTTTAGTTTTGGAAGCACATGGGATCTTTCTTTAGATCCATCAGGTGCTGAGAATCAAAGCCACAACCTCATACAAGGACAAGAGCCTGATTCAGATACATCTCATTCCAAATCAAATAAGCAAAGAGCCACAGGTGATGTCCATACATTTCCATATGAAAACAGTTTTCTTCAGGCTACACAAAGGGGTGGCCTGAGGCAAAGACCTTCCTGACATTCAGGGTAATAGAAATAGAAGTAAGCAAATGGCCCAAAGAAGGGTTTCTCCACTGAGACTTTACTGGTCACACTGAAATCTGAGTTTTCTTAGATGCTCCCATTCCCTTCAGCAATCCAGCACATGGCCATGTCACAGAATCTTGTGGTGTTACATATTTGGGAAACAAAACCATGAGCCTATTCTGGAGAGTGGCCAGAATTCACGAAGAAAACAGGAACTTTAGAAGATAGTAGATGTTGCCCATCCATAAGGCAAGCTGCAGTCCATTCATTAATTGGGCAGTATGAATGCGGGGAAGCTTTCAACTAGAGACAACACATCCATTGATGCATTCTCTTTTCTAATGTCTACAACCACGGATACAGTGGGATACACAGACCTAGAAACACTCACCATGTCAAACGACTTACTAGAAACAGTCCACTCCAAACCAAACAAACCACTTTTCCTACCTATTCTCAGAACATGAGAAAAAACCACAAACTCACACCTACAACGGCAAAGGCACTTACTTCCCCCAAATAGGTCTGTGACTATCTGGAGTGTCTTCTGACTGGTGGGCCATATTATGTTCCCACAAAATGGCCTGTCCTGTTTCAGATCTGGTCTCCTTGTCCAACTCTGTGAAGTTGTCAGGAGCCAAAGGTGAGCCACTACCTGCTTTCTCAGGAAAGGCCCCTCATCAGAGCTCTGCTGGCATTTTTCCATCCTCACATCAGTAGGTACCAAGAAAGACTGACTATGTCTTTGGGAAAAGCAAACAAGTTAGCCCACTGGAACTGGGAGTGGGACTGGCTCTGGGTGCCTTCCTTCCTGGATCCCAGGTTCAGAGAATTCCATCACCAAGGAAGTGAAGTGAGGTCACTTCTTTCAGGAACTGAATATGGTCACTACCTTGGTAACCACTTTGTGCTAACAGTTGCATCCAGGGTTCCCATGAGATGGAGGCTGCCCCAACATCCTGTGACACATTCAGAAGTTAGAATGGTATATCAACCATAGGTACCAGGGAACAGCTCTCCACAGAGGCCTGGTTCAGTCCATCTTCTCTTCATTAAGAAGAGAGAGGCTGATTCAGACTATCAATTAATCCTGACCAGGTTGTTTGCCATGGAAGATGACTATTGCTCTCTCAGGTCCTACATAGCTGCCTATATCTTCTGCAAGGATCATTTCTCCATGGATCTTTGATGTTCTCATCAGGTGGAAGATCATCTACATTCCTATATTGTAAGACCCACACTGTCCCTGCTCTTAAGTAAGTTATACTGAGGGAACAGTGTATGGTTAGGGTTAATAACATGTTCAATTTGGGTTACAAATCATTCTGCGGGATGAATAATGGTATTGGCAAAATGCGATATTTACAAGAGTATATATGTGAAACATAAGTATGAAAGCAGAAATCTAGGTAAGATTTGAAGCCCAGAAGGGCATTGGGGACTTGAGTGGGATACTTAGCTTTGAGTAATGTGCAGCACAGATGTCTCAGATAAATCAATATACACTGGCATCGTACCTTGTACCTTGGATATTGAATGTTGAAGAGAACATCCAGTCAAAAACTGATAGTCGGTAGGATTAGGAAGGTAGTTGGTAGGTTTAGAAAGAAGAGTGAGTATAGGATTTGGACCAAAAGTTCTTTCGCAATAAGATTTCGGGTAGAGAGTGTATGTAAATGTAAGCACATGTGAAGAGTCAGTCACAATGATGAACTGGGGAAAAATATACGAAAGCAGATATCAATAGAGACATTAGGAAATCAAGCAAAGTACAAATTGTGTGATAGGGTTAGACATTGTCAACAGGTTTGAAGTTGAATATATAATCTTAAGAAGAAACAAATATGTAGTCAAAAATAGAATTGATATTTGAGAGCATTAGGCAACCTGGACATGGATGTTTTTAGTAATCCATGCTCACTTTCCATTTACGCTTTGGTACAATTGTAAGTGTGACCTTTGCTTTTTGTGTCCAGAATATTTCTGTAATAAAATGTGTACGTAGATCAGGTGAAAAGAGTATTTCTTCCACCAATTCTGCGAGCAATATTTTGAAGACTTACAAATTAGTATGGGGGTACAAATAGGTGTACCCTGTTTCAATGAATATAGACATAATGCATGAATAGACCATACTGTGAATAAATAATATAACTGGATCCACTTTAAATAATGGATTGAATAAATATCTGAAAATTTATAAGAAATTTTATATTGATATGCAATCATTCATTCCAACCAGTTATATATCTAACGATAATCTTAGGATTATGGTTTATCATGAAGGGTGTGTGAGTTTTGGTTCAAAATTGATTATGGAAATCGAAAATAATATATTTGGAAAAAAGTCTCATGAATAGACCAGTCAAGAAACATAGAGGAATACATGTGTTCTGGAGCAGGAAGTGATTGAAAGTGAAACAAATGCCTATAAATTTGCTAACTAGTGAATAAAATATATATACTGAGATTTGCATAAACTGAAGAAATAGTAATGTACCAGTGTGGAATAAAAATTAATGTCAAAATACACATCATGTCCCATAGGAACCTACATGCATTGATGTTAAACTGGGTCAGTTAAAGTAGACATATTAGGATTTGTATGCACCTTTTACTGAAGTTAGTTTTCAGTACTAGGAAACAAATATGTATTTCGGGTGGATGAATATTTCTAAGAATAATCTTGTGAAAAGTTGATTATTAATCCACATACATGAACATGAATGAATTTAGGGAGTGTATATAAGACACACATATTTCATATTTTTAAAAATATGGAGAGTATATATATATATATATATATATATATATATATACTCTCCATATATATATATATGTATATATATATATATATATATATATATATACATATACACACACACACACACACACACACACACACACACACTAACACAGACATTAAAAAGTAGCAATATATATGCCAATCGAAATTCATCATGAAATATATATCATAAAGATGCAAAAACATTCATTTTAGTGAACATGGGTTTATGTATAGTGTTGTTCCACTGGGAAGCTCACCCATAGGTTGAATTTTCAGTTCCAACAGCGTTTAGGAGGAGTGATCACTTCTCACACTTTGTATCTGCTAAGTCATATACCTCACAAGGATGTACGTGTGATACCTTGTAGGATTCTATTTGTGCATATAAAAATACATGTGCTGAATAAGCTCCAGAGAATGGGAGACAGTAATTCACATATTTGTTAACTTTAAAAACACATGGAGAACTATTTCAATTAAATATTGAATAGATTTATAACACCTACCCTTTATCATGCAAAAGGCAAGTCCAACTCTGAACTGCAAGTATTTATGTACTGTTTGGGTTATTTTCTTCCATCATATTTGGATTAGTAGTCAGAGTCTAGTAGAATATGGGTTAGTGTCAGGGATTCAGAATTTCAAATGGAAAATAGAAAAATTAATCTTCTGACTCTCATCCAGAACAATGCCTTGTCATTAATTTCGCCCCAAGGGAGACACAATTAGAGTAGAAGAGTTACAAAATCTGTGATTACATTTCTGGAATAGAAAATGCTCAGGAGTGCACAAACTTGGAGGTGGAATAGGAGTTTCCAAAAGTAAGGACAGGGTACACACTCCACAAACATGAAGCTCTGCTTGCCTAAAACTTCTTGAGAAACTGCCAGTGAAATTGGGCACTGAAATATAGGTTGTTGTCAGGAGTTAAGCTTCCTTTGTAGTGAGACCCTCAAAGCTGTGTCTGCATCTATGAGACCTGGAGGACAACATTTCTCATTTTCCAATGAACACGAGGCAGCAGTGCTGAATTCTCTATTTGTAGGTAAACTGTGGGCACTGGGGGCTTATTTTCTCCCCGTGTGGACTGTGAAACCATTTGGTCATCCTCCACTTTTCGTGGTGTTTCTTGCTGCTGCACTTGGAGTTTGGTTCATGCTTCACAAAATACAAGGAGTTCAACTGGGAAACAGTGCTTGAGGTAGTTCTGTCACGTGTGGTGGGTCAGGGTCTGCAAGAAAATTCACCAACCAGGCTTCTATCTCTCAAAGATTGCCCGCTTGTCCATAGCAACCTGATTCTGAACATTGCCCTGAAACTACGCCATATAACAAGATGCTTTTACATATAAGGGTCTGATGTCTGCACTCTGTCAGTTACAAGCCATTTGGAAGCCAATGGCAGATACAAATGGCCCCACCATGATGTTTTATCACACACCTCTCCACCACTGCTCTAGGCCCACTACTCAGCAGGCTCCAAAATACTGGCTTCTCTGTTCTAAACAAATTTCATGAAACCCTGTCAATCAAGGCACTGTCTGGTACACTCATGGTAAGCAACAGGACATCGAAAGTTTCTACAGTTCCACCTGGTCATGGAAATTTCAAAAATTTCGTGTTATTTATCTAGCCATTTTTCAAGGACGACGTTGGATGCACTGTGGATTTCAATTATTCAGGAACCATTAAATATTGAGAAAGTTCATTTCAAAAAAATTCTAGAGAACTCTCACAGGCAAGGCTTTCCAAAGAGTGGACAAAGGTCACTTGAAGCCAGGACCATTGAGGTCTACAATGTGAGGTCCTATGTCTTTTGACTCTCAACTATGGCTGCCAAGTCTTTCAGAATAAAATCATGTGATATCCAGGCTGAGATTCCCAGTTCTTTGTGGAAAGCCACCCTGGTCCTAGATCTCAGGTTCCAAGGGCGACTCTCATGCGTGGCCTCCTAAAATCCCAACACAATTCATGGCAATACTTCTCTGAGATCAGTTTCAAAACTCAGTCTCTACGTGGAAACACACCAGAGTTCAAGACCAGTTGACCCAGTCATCTCTTCCAACCGCCACACCAATGACCAGAATTAAAACCAAAACACTCCCACATGGCCCTCATTTTCTTCCATATAGTCACTCATCATAACCTTGACTGGAAGTTTTTATGAGGCACACAGCCCAAGACAATGTCAAAATAAGCTCCCTTGCCCTTCATTTGTCTAAAGTCAGTGTTTCCTGGACAACGTTCCTGTGAACCAGGACTGATCAAAGAGGCATGCCATTAATACTGTTCCGCTTTTCCAATTTGAGGCATACTGACTGTCGGGTATAGTTTCTTTATGTGATTTGCAGTCATAAGAAAACCCAAGCACCTATGGGCTAGCCTCTGCAGGGCTTGAAGAACTCAGTTGACCCAAAGATCCCTGTTATCACTTGATGGAGATCAGGAACCTTACAGAGGAAGGCAAGAGACTTCATCACAATGACTTCTCTTTTGGCCATTTTGGATTTGGATGCACACATGGGATCTTTCTTTAGGTCCATCAGGTGCTGAGAATCTAAGCGATAATCTCAAACTGCACTGAGAGGCTGATTCAGACATATCCCTTTGCAAAGCAATTAAGCCAGGAGCCACAGGTGATGCCCATTTATTTCCATTTGAAAACTGTTTTTTTCAGGCATTGGAAATGTGGGGCCTTAGGCAAAGACCTTCCTTACATTCAGGGCAACAGAACAATAGGTAAGCAAAATCCCAAAGCAGATTTTCTCCACTGAGACTTTCCTGGTCACACTGATATCTGAGTTTTCTGAGATATTCACCATTCTCTTCAGCTATCCAGTACATGGCCATGTCCCAGATTGTGGAGGAGATACATATCTTGAACACAAAACCATGAGCCTATGGGAGAGTGGCCGGAATTCAGGTAGAAATCACGAATGTAGGAAGGTAGTAGGTGTTGCCCATCCATATGGTAACCTGCAGTCCATTCATAAATTGGACAGGATGAATTCTGCGAAGATTTCTACTAGACAGGACACATCTATTTATGCATTCTCTTTTCTATTGTCTACAACCACGGACACAGTGGGATATGCAGACATAGAAACACTCGCCTTCTCAAAGGACTTACTAGAAACAGTCCACTCCAAACCAAACAAACCGACTTTCCTACATATTCTCAAAACATGAGACAAAATCAAAAACACACACACACACACACCCACAAAGGCACCTTCTTTCCCCAAATAGGTCTGTGACTATCCAGAGCGTCCTCTGACTGGTGGGCCATACTATGTTCCCCCGAGACAGGCTGTGCTATGTCAGATCTGGTCTCCTTGGCCAAAACTGTGATGTTATCAGGAGCCAGCGGTGAGCCACTGCCTGTTTTCTCAGGTAAAGCCCCTCTTCAGAGCTTTCCTGGCATTTGTCCATCTTCAATTTAGTTGCCAAGAAAGACTGACTCTGTCCTTCTTAAATCCAAACATTTGAGACCACTGGGACTTGGACTGGGACTGCCTCAGGGTGCCTGGCTTCCTGGATCCCAAGTTCAGAGTGTTCTATCAACAAGAAAGTGACATAGGTCACTTCATCTAGAACTGAATGAGGTCACTGCCTTGGCAACCACTTTGTCTTAACAGTTGCTTCCAAGGGTCCCTGAGATGGATCCTGCCCCTACTTCCTATGACAGTTTCACAAGCTAGAATGGAATATCAACCACAGGCACCCGGGAACAGCTCTCCACACAAGCCTGGTTTGGTCTATCTTCTCTACATTAAGAAGAGAGAGACTGCTTCAGACACATCCCTTCATCCTGACCTGTTTTTTTTTTTGTCATGAAAGATGACTTTCGCACTCTCAGGTCCTTCATAGCTGCCTACATCTTCTTTAGGGATCATTTCTGCATGGACCTTTGAGGTTCTCTGCAGGTTGAAGATCTCCTACATTCCTGTATTGTAAGACCAACTCTGTCCCTGCTATTCTGTAAAGTTAGATTGAGGGAACAGTGTATGGTTACGGTTAATAACATGTTTGATTTGGGTTAGGATCATTCTGCTGGATGAATAATGGTATTGGGAACCTGCGATATATATAAGATTATATAGGTGAAATATATGAATGAAAACAGAAATCTCGGTAACATTTGAAGCCCAGAAGGGCATTAGGTCCTTGATTGGGATACTTAGCATTTAATTATGTTCTGCACAGATGTCTCAGATAAATCTATACACAATGGCATAGGACCTGATACCTTGGATGATTGAATGTTGAGGAGAACAACCATTCAAAGAGGGAGAGTCGGTAGGATTAGGAAGATAGTTGATAGGATTAGAAAAAAGTGTGAGTATAGCATTTGGACAAATAGTTCTTTAGCAATAGGTTTTCAGGTAGACAGAAAATGTAAATGTCAGCACATGTGAAGAGTCAGTCACAGTGATGAAATGGGGAAAATATGTAGGAAAGCAGATATCAATAGCGACATTAGGAAATCAGGCAAAGTATAAAGTGAGTGATAGCAATAGACACTTTCAACAGGCTTGAGATTGAATATATAATCTTAGGAAGTAACAAATATGTAGTCACCAATAGGATTGACATTTGAGAGCATTAGGCAACGTGGACATGGGTGATTTTCATAACCCATACTCACATTCCATTTAGGCTTTGGTAGAATCGTAAGTGTGATTTTGCATTTTGTGGCCAGAATATTACTGTGATAAAACGTATATGTAGATCAGGTGACATGAGTCTTTCTTGCACCATTTCTTGGAGCAATATTTTGAAGGGGTATAAATTAGTATTGGAGGTACATATAGGTGTACCATGTATGTATGAATATAGAGATAATGCATGAATAGACCATACTGCGAATAAATAATATAACTTGTTCCAACTTTAAATAATGGATTGAATTGATATCTGAAAATACACAGGAATTATATATTGATATATATACATTCATTCCAACCAGTAATACATCTAATGGTAATATTACGGTTGTGGTTTATCATAAAGAGTGTGTGAATTTTGCTTCAAAATTGATTATGGAAATCGAAAATAATGTGTTTGGAAAGAAGTCTCATGAAATGACCAGTCAAAAACAAGGAGGAATACATATGTTCTGAAGCAGGAAGTGATTGAATGTGTTACAAATTTCTTTAAATTTGTGAACTTGTGGATGAAATGTATATTCTATGATGTACAAAAACTGCAGAAATAGTAATGTACCAGTGTTTAATAAAAATGAACGTCAAAATACACATCATGTCCCATAGGAATCTACTTGCATTGATGTTAAAGTGGGTCAGCTACTGTAAAAATAAAAGGATTTGCTTGCACCATTCACTGAAGTAACTCTTTAGTACTAGAAAACAAATATGTATTTCAGGTGGATGAATATTTTTAAAATAATCTTATGAAAAGTTTAATATAAAACCACATACATGAACAAGAATGAATTTAGGGAGTGTATAATAGGACACATATATTTTATATTTTGAAAAATCTAGAGAGTATATATATATATATATATATATATATATATATATATATATACACACACACACACACACACACACACAAAACACACACAGAGACATTGAAAAGTAGCTATATATATGCCAATTAAAATTCATTGTGAAATATATATCATCCACAGATCCAAAAATATTAATTTTACTGAACATGGATTTATGTATAATGTTCTTGAACTAAGAAGCTCACTCATAGTCTGAATTTTCAGTTCCAAAAGTATTAATGAGGAGTGATCTCTTCTCACACTTTGTATCTGCCAAGTTAGCCACCTCTCAAGAATATACGTGTGATACCAGGTAGGATTCTATATGTGCGTATAAAAATACATGTGCTGAATAGGCTACAGAAAAATGGAGACAGGAATTCACAGATGTGTTAACTTTAAAAACACATGCAGAACTATTTCAACAAAAAATTGACAAGATTTATAACTCCTACCCTATATCATACAAAAGGCAAGACCAACTATACACCATGCCTCTTCTGAAGTGCTAGTATTTCTATTCTGTTTCGGTTATTTTTCTCCATCATATTAGAATTAATAGTCAGAGTCTAGGAGGGTATGGGTTAGTGTCAAGGATTCAGTATTTCGAATGGAAAATTGAACAATGAATCCAATGTGTATGTAAATATGTGCTACACAAAATTATTCCCACTCTCAACCAGAACAATGCCTTGACAATCCCTTCACCCCAAGTAAGACACAATTAGAGGAGAAGATTTAGAAAATCTGTGAATAAATTTGTGGAATGCAATATGCTCAGGAGCTCACAACCTTGGAAGTGGTAGAGTAGTTTCCAAAAGTATGGGACAGGGTAAAAACTCCACAAACATGGAGGTCTGCTGGCCTAGAGACTTCTTGAGAAACTGCCTGTGAGGTTGGGCACTTGAAAAATATGTTGTTGTCAAGAGCTTTAGCTTCCTTTCTAGGGAGACCATAAAAGCTTGGTCTGCATCTATGAGACCTGGAGGACATGGTTTCTTATTTCCCAATGTACATGAGGCAGCAGTGCTGAATTCTCTTTTTAGATAAACTGTGGCCACTGGGGGCTAAATGTGTGCCGGTGTGCACTGTGAAGGCATATGGTCATCTTCCATTTTCGTGGTGTTTCTTCCTGCTGCACTGAGAGTTTGGTATTTGCTTCACAAAATACAAGGAGTTCAACTGGGTCACAATGCAAGAGGAAGTTCTGTCATGTATGGTGGGTCAGGTTTTGCAGGAGGATACAAGAACCAGGATCCTATCCCACATATCTTGCCCCCTTGACCATAGCAACCTGATTCTGAACAATGTCCTGAAACCTCTCCATATAACAACTTGCCTTTACATGGAAGGTTCTGCTGGCTGCACCATGTCAGTCACAAGCCATTTGGAAGCCAATGGAAGATTCACATGGCCCCACCACAGATGTTTATCACATACCTGCCCACCACTGCTCTAACCTACTACTCAACAAAGTCCAACTTACTGGCATCTCTGTTCTACACCATTTACATGAAACCCAGTCAATCAAGGCACTGTCTGGTATATTCATGATCAGCAACAGGACATCAAAAGGTTTTCCAGTGCCACCTGGTGATGGGAAATTCAAAACTTTCATGGTATTTATCTAGCCATTTTTTAAGGATGAAGTTGGAGGCACTGTGAGTTTCAATTTTTTCAGGAACCATTAAATGTTTAGGAAGCTCATTTCAATGAAATCTCTGGAGAACACTCACAGGTAAGGCTTCCCAAAGAGTGGCCAGAAGATCATATGATGCTATGCCCATTTAGGTCTACAATGTGAGGTCCATATGAGTTTTGACTCTCAACTATGGGTGTCAAGTTTTTCAGAATAAAATTTGTGGTATCCTGGCTGAGAGGCTCAGTGCTCTGTGGAAAGCCACCCTGGGCCTAGAACTCAGTTTCCAAGGGCGATGCTCATGCCTGGCTTCCAAAAATCTCAACACTATTCATGGCAATACTTCTCTGAGGTCAGTTGAAGAACTCAGACTCTAAGGGAATCACACCAGAGTTCAAGAACATGTGGACCAAGTCATCTCTTCCAACCGCCACCCAAATGACCACAATTTAAACCAAAACACTCCAACGTGGCGCCCATCTTCTTCCATATAGACACTCACAATAAACTCCACTATGGCTGGAGTTTTCCATGAGGGGCATAGCCCAAGACCATGTCCAAAATAAGCTCTTTTGCACCTAATTTGCCTAAATTCAGGGTGGCCTGGACACCCTTCTTGTGAAACAGAAGAGATTAAATAGGCCTCCCGTTAATACTGCTCCGCTTCTTCAATTTGAGGCCAAATGACTGTGGGGTTTGGATTCTTTATGTGAATTGGAGTCTTGAGAAAACCCAAACAACTATGGGCTAGACTCTGCAAGGCTTTGAAGAACTCATTTGACCCAAAGGATCCCTAATCTGACTTGATGGAGGTCAGGAAAGTTACAGAGGAAGGCGAGAGACTTCATCCACAAGGACTGCTCTTTTGGCCATTTTGGTTTTGGATGTACACATGGGATCTTTCTTTAGATCCATCAGGACCTGAGAATCTAAGCCACAGCCTCACACAGGGTAAATAAGCTGATTCAGACACATCCTTTCCAAAGCAATTAAGCAAAGAGCCACAGGTAATGCCCATTCATTTCCATTTGAAAACTGTTTTCTTCAGGCTTCACAAAGTGGTGGACTGAGGAAAAGACCTTCCTGACATTCAGGGCAACAGAAGTGTAGGTAAACAAAAGGCCCCAAGCAGGGTTTCTCCACTAAGACTTTCCTGGTCACACTGATATCTGAGTTTTCTGAGATGCTCACCATTCCCTTCAGCTATACAGGACATGGTCATGTCACAGAGCTTCGAGGTTGTACATATCTTAAACAGAAAACCATGAACCTATTCTGGAGAGTGGCCAGAATTCAGGAATAAAACAGAAACTAAGGAAGATAGCAGGTGTTGCACATCAATAAGGCAAGCTGCAGTCCATTCATAAATAGGGCAGGATGAATGCTGTGAAGCTTTCTACTAGACAGGACATATTAATTGATGCATTCTGTTTTCTAATGTCTACAACCACGGACACAGTGGGATACACAGACATAGAAATTCTCGCCTTGTCAAACGACTTACTAGAAACAGTTCACTCCAAACAAAACAAACCGCCTTTCATACCTATTCTCAGAACATGAGACAAAACCACAAACCCACACCCACACCACAAAGGCACCTCCTTCCCCCAAGTAGGTCTGTGACTATCCGGAGTGTCCTCTGTCTGGTGGGCCTTATTATGTTCCCTGGAAATAGCCTGTTCTGTCTCAAATCTGGTCTTTTGGCCAACTCTGTGAAGTCGTCAGGAGCCAGCGGTGAGCCACTGCGTGCTTTCTCAGGAAAGGCCCCTCTTCATAGCTTTCCTTGCATTTGGCCATCCTTACATCAGTAGGTCCCAAGAAAGACTGAGTCTGTCCTTGGTAAATCAAAATAAGTTTGACCACTGGGACTGGGACTGGGACTGGCTCTGGGTGCCTGGCTTCCTGGATTCCAAGTTCAGAGAGTTCCATCACCAAGGAAGTTAGGTGAAGTCACTTAATTTTGGAACTGAATGAGGTCACTGCCTTGGCAACAACTTTGTCCTAACAGTTGCTTCCAAGGTTCCCATGAGAGGGAGGCTGCTCCTACTTCCTGTGACACTTTCACAGGTCAGAGAGGTATGTCAACCATAGGCATGCAGGAGCAGCTCTCAACACATGCCTGCTTTGGTCCATCTTCTCTACATTAAGAAGAGAGTGGCTGATTCAGACACATCCCTTCATCCTGAGCAGGTTGTTTGCCATGGAAGACTTTTGCTCTCTCAGGTCCTTCATACTTGCCTACATCTTCTCCAGGGATCATTTCTACGTGGACCTTTGAGGTTTTCAGCAGGTGGAAGATCCTCTATTTTCCTGTATTTTAATACCAATTCTGTCCCTGCTCTTCTGTAAAATTAGATTGAGAGAACAGTGTATGGTTAGGATTAATAACAGGTTCGATTTGGTTTAGAAGGAAAACTACACGGTTGAGCAAACAGGGTCCTACAGTTAGCAATAATATGAGGAATTTTAATGGACCGGCCATGGCAGATAAAAGCGCAGTTAATCAGGTCACTATGTGAACCAAGACTCAAACCTCCCTTTTGGGGCCTCTGTCTCTCTTTGACGCTCTTCAAGTCGTTTTCTTAATTTATTCATAGATTCTTTTACAACTCCAGTATTGTCGGCACAAAAACAACATTCTTCCCTCAATGCAAGCAAAAAGGCACCTTTCTCTCATGAAGAGGAGGTCCAACACTCGCCTGCTTTGTAAAACAACTTCAGAAAGAGAGAGGTTAAAATTCCTGTAAAGCTGTGATGTCGGTTTTTAATGTCTTTAAGGTTTGGCCTATTTCTGCTTCTAATTGTGTCTTTGTTGTGTCTCATGGACTAGCCCACCCCTTAAGCAACTATTATTTCTAATAGGATGGCTAAAGTGAGGGATACAGGTTCCCGCTGGAACCGGGTTGTATGCCCCCCTATTTGATCTTTAAATGAACCTACGTCATGATAGAGAACTCTGGAAAACATCTGCATCATTACATAATTAATCACATATATTGACCATTTTATGAAAACATAAATAATGTTAAAGTGTATAGAATTATACTGTTGTAGGGATGGACAAGGAAAGGGACCTAAGATAGCACCAAACACAGAAAAACAGCCTTATTTGGTTGCATCCGGATTTAGAGGGCATTGCTTCTGTTGTAATCAATTAATCCCCTGAACCCCAAGTTTTGGTAGTTTTAGAATTTGTACCCAATATGTAAGGGAAGTGGATCAGAAGTTCACAGTCTGTAGAAATTCACAAAAATCTGTTTTTGTTTCTGTTTTTGTTCCTCTGTTCTGGGCAAGTTAACTTTTCAAGGACACCTTGGAAAGGGAGAGCTTTTTTGTCTCTTTTTTTTCTCCCTGCCAGCTGTCACCATGAAGCCCAGTTGGTAACTTTTTTATCTTAGAAATGTAGTCATCTCTGTGAAGCCCCAGCTCAAGGCCAGAGGCTTTGTTCACATATTTTGTGAAAACCTAGTAAGGCGGTGTCAAGCTTAGGGGTGGTGATTTTTCCAGCCAGTGGCCAAGTAGAACAGGGCAACACGAAAAGTGGAAGTTTATGTACATTTAACTCTTTCAGAGGGACTCTTTTGCTGAAAGACCTAATGTAAGCCTCGGTGAAGACTTCTGGAGAAGGTTATTTAAGACATATCTATGGACCTGGTACAGAGGGGGAAGACTGGGAAGGCGAGGCTGAGAGCAGCTCCGTGGATCTGAGAATGAGGAAGATGAGATGTAAAAGAATAATGGAAAAGGGGTTTGGGATTTTCCTAGAACAAAACTTGAGCAGTAGAACAGGTAGAGCAGAGGTGAAGATGGGAGTGAGTATTCCAAAAACCCCTGAGGGACTTTAAATTTTTAGAAACCTGTTTTCAGTGATGACAAAGCAACTTTAAAGGCCATTTTTATTACATCTTGGATAGGGGTCTGAGGGCTCTTCTCAGCTGGTTTGAGCTTTGGTTTAGCTTCTTAGAGGACTTGGTGGGACCTAGTGCACGCACAGACAGAAAAAGAGAGGAGTGAGTGAGTGGAGGGGTACCTCGGTACCTGCTACCTCAGCAAGGGGGCAATGGTCTGAGAACTGGCAGAGGTTTGGGTTTTTGATCTAGTAATTGGAGGTGAGAAATCACGTTGCTGAGGTGGGAGTGACAGCAGAGACTCTAGAGCAGAAGACTGAGGGTGAGGAACTATTGGAGAAGCATAGTACAGGATGTGAGTGAAGGAGGGAAAAGGATTCCACATAGGGGAATTTTCCCCTTTTGAGCACTTGCCGAAGTTAAAAATGTCACGCAGAATTTGAGGATCTAGAGAACCCTCTGGGGGCCATAGCTTTTGGTTGTCTAATTGGTAATATGGCCAATGCTGTGTACTGAATGTGATGAGGAGTTTGGGTTCCACCAGGCAGCCCCGGTATGCTCACATCCCCATGAGTTACACAAGAAGTTGGCTTTTCCCCCACACAGCCATGGCTGTTTGTGGCTTTGATAGTCCGCCGGGCATACATCATAATCTAGGCTAGCCAACCTGAATCTGGCTCGCGTTTCTGTGCATCCATAATGTTTGTTTCAATTATCTATGGAACGGAAGGGATTTAATGAAACTTTAGTGGGATCCTCTTCATCAGGGTTATCTCAATAGGAAAGACGTATACCAAGCTGAAAAATGTCTGGGTGGAGAGATAGCCACCAGGTCCCTAAGGGGGCTATATGCGAGATATACCATACTTCTTGTCTAGTAGGATTTGAGATCAGCCTTCACTGCTGAACAGGCTGATGAGGGTTAGGAGTACTGGTGGCCAAGTTGAGAGTCTACAGTCTTGTCCACATAGCGAATACGAAATTTGAAATGGTTACCAGTCTTTTCCAGTTTCCAACCAGAGTCTGGACACAGCGAAGGCTTTAGATGAGAGGCATGGATCCAAAAAGTGATTCTGTCTACTTTTACCGCTGTAGGTGTTATAAGTAGCACCTGGTATGTTCCTTTCCAGCGGGGTTCTAGGAATGACACCTGATGTTGTCTTATGTAGACGAAGTCTCTTACTTGATATTGATGTGGAATCCCCTCGTCCCCAGGTTGGTAGGCAGTGGCCAGCTGTTTCCACAGTTATCACTGAGTTCTTTCAATGGCTTTAAGTCTGTCAAGCAAGGGGTGTGGAAGGGATTGTTAGGCCTTAGAGTTGGGGATTAGGTCCCTTACTGGATGATGGGCATCATAGAGAATTTCATAGGGGGTGAGGTTACACAGAGAAACTGAGGGAGTATTTCTCGCATGAAACAGTGCATAAGGCAGGAGCATAGTCCAATCTTTTATGCCAGTCTCTAAGCTTAATTTTGTTAAGGTCTCTTTAATGGTTCTATTTATTTTTTCTACCTCTCCTGAGCTCTGGGGTATATAAGCATAATGTAACTTACAATTAATCCACACGTGACTTACCTGGGCCATGAACACAAGTCCATTATCAGACCCTATTACCTTAAACAGACCATATCTTGGAAAAATATCTTCCAGGATCTTCTTGAGAACCATTTGGGCCGTTGTTTTTTTTTTTTTTTCCTGTGTGTGTGTGTGTGTGTGTGTGTGTGTGTGTGTGTGTGTGTAAGGCTTCAATCCATCCTGAAAATGTATCGACAAAGACTAGGAGATATTTAAGTCCATACCTTGCTGGCTTAATTTCAGTAATGTCCACTTCCCAGAATTTTCCTGGTCTGGTTCCTCATAGGTGCTTTCCTCTAAGAAACTTGGAAGGGTAAGCATTAAACAATTGACTGACCCAACAGGCTTTTGTTACCGGTTCAGTTTTTTTCTTTCGCTGTGTGTTGGTTAGTGGAAAACTCTGTTCTTAATCCTACAGGAGTGCCTGCAGTTTCTTTGAACCAAGGTGAGTGAGTTGACGTACATTTTTAACTTAGTGTAGGGCTTTCTGTAATTGCAGGCTGAGCTCAGTAAAGTTGAGGCGTTCAGTGTCAGTGTCCTTAGATGTTATCTAAAACTTCCTGTTACTCAGGGGTCCATTGGAATTGGGCATCTCCCTTTAACAGCGGGTATAAAGGAGCAGCTAAGGACGCGAACCCATTTATCCATAACCTGCAAAACCCAGCAATCCCAAGAAACTCTCTTAGTTGTCTGCTGTAAGATGGGGTTGGTATCTGCTCAACGGTTTGTTTTCTGGGCTCAGTGAGCCATCGTTTACCGCCCCTGAGGAAATAGTCATGGAAGATTACTTCTTGCTGGCAAATTGGGCAATTTTGGCAGAAGCTCTATACCCGAGTTGAGCAAGCTCCGATAATAGTGCTTGGGTCCCAGTTCAGTTTTCCTTGGTGTTGGATGCCAGTAGCAGGTGATCCACGTATTGAAGCTGGGTGACTTCGGGGTGTGTAGTTCTGAAATTGTTGAGATCTCTGTGGAGGGCTTCATCAAAGAGAGTGGGGGAGTTTTTGAACCCCTCTGGGAGTCTAGTCCAAGTTAGTTGACTATACTTTCCGGTTTCTGGGTCTACCCACCCAAAAGCAAACAGCAACTGACTATCTTTATGCAGAGGCAAGCAAAAGAAAGCTTGTTTTAAGTCCAGAACAGTATACCATTTCTGCTCAGGGTTCAGAGTGCTAAGCAGTTGGAACAGATTAGGTACTGTGGGGTGAATGTCCTGCACTCTGTTGTTGATCTCTCTTTGGTCTTTAACAGGTTGATAGTCCCCGGTTCCTGGCTTTTTCTTCTAATAACAGGGGAGTGTTCCAGGCCAATTGACAGGGCCTTAGGACCCCTAAGGCCAGATATTTCTGAATATAGGGCCTTATCCCATCTTTAGCTTTTTATGCTTAGAAGATATTATTTGACATTGATTGGGGAGGCTGAGGTTTTTAACTCCACTGTTATTGGAGGTTGTTTCACGGCCAGGCCTAACACAGCAGTTTTTGCCCAGGCATCTGGGTTATCTGTTATCCATTTCTGCGGTAGCTTGCCTGTTTGATCAGTCTTGGGGGGTGTGAAGAGTGGATGTTTATCTTCTACTAATATAGTTACAGCCGTGACTATAGGAGTTTTTACTGAAGGATTTAGAAATTTCTTTTGGGGGCTTTCAGGGTTAAAAGTTATTTTGGCCCAGAGCTTGGTGAGCAGATCTCTGCCCATCAATGGGTGCGGGCATTCTGGGATTACTAGGAAGGAGTGATAGATTTTTCCTTTCCCCAGGTCCATGGTCCTCTTAGTAGTCTAAGCCCGATATTTACTGCCATTAGCCCTTTGAACTACAGACCTTTTATTTGATAGACGGCCCAATGGGGCCCTAAGGGCTGAGTATACTGCTCCTGTATTCATTTCAAAGTTTACTGGGGTCCCCTACTCTTCAAAAGTTACCCTGAGCTAGGGGAAGGAATCTGAGCCCCAACTTTCTTAGTCATCCTCCAGAGTCAGAATGGCTGGCTGGCGTGTCTGTCTCTTTATAGGGCACTCTTTGGCCCAGTGTCCTTTTTTTTTACGGTAGGCACATTGATCTGAGGCCAGGGGTGGCCTCTGGCACGGGCCCAGGTATCCCTTCCTGTCACCTTATGTCTTAATTTCTGGCCTCTTTCTTGTGACCAGGATCTAAGTCAATGCCTTAGTCTTTCTTTTGCTTCTCTCATCATCCCTTTGCTCCCTTTCTTTTTCCCTGTTTCTCTTTTATAGTATATTTTTTGGCTTCTCTGACTAAATCTCTCTTTTAACTTTTTTTTTTTTTTAATATCCATGGCAGCTTCCCCAATTAAGGCCATCATGACAGATGCCTTTTGATCTGCTGCCTGAGGATCGAAAGGAGTATATCTCTTATATGCCTCCATAATTCTCTCTAGAAACATAGAGGTAGATTCATCAGGCCTTTTAATAATTTCTCTTACCATGGCCAAATTAGTTGGTCACCTAGTGGCCCCTTGGATACCCGCTATTAGAGCCTGGCAATAATTGGACATATGCTCCCTATCTTCAAAGGTGTTGGGGTCTCAGTTGGGTTGGTTTAAGGGGAAGCCGGCTTTGATTATGTTGGGAAATTGTGTTGGTCGCCCATCAAGTCCGAGGATATTTTTTTCTAGCTTCCAGAAGGTTTTTCCTCTCATTCCTCTGTCGTGAAGAGAGTCCCTAGGAGTTGTTGGCAGTCATCCCAAGTAGGCAGGTGTGAAAACGTTGGCGAGTTCTCTGAGTTTTTTTAGCCGGGCCAGCTTCCTCTAGGGAAGGAGGGGCTGTGTGTGCCATTCGACAGTCATCTGGAGGGTGCTGGGCCATCCTGGCTTCCTCGAATGGTGGAGAGGCTGAGTAAGCAGCAGGGGAATTACTTACAGGGTTTTGGGGGTTGGGGGACAAGGGCAGAGGATAAGGACGAGTAGAGTCTTGAGACTCAGGGAGAACAGAGGGTGGAGGTTGAGGAGCAGAGAGTTTGAGAGATAGAATCGTAGGGGAAGGAGTAGGAGTGGGTGCAGGGACAAGGAAAGGCTTCACCCATGGAGGAGGAGATTTGCAGAGGTCCTGACAAGTTAAGATATATGGCTATTGATCTGGATGGCTATGTGGCCCCGGCTGAAAGAGAATATCTCAGACTTTTCAAATTAGTGCGAAGTAGAAACATCTTTCTAGGGGCCATCCGACTACAAAGGTGGGTTATTCTGAGACACAGAATCTGCCAGGTCTGGTGTTTTAATGAAAAAGAAAGAATCTGAGCCCTTAAGCAGACTTTGGTCCAGTGATTAAGGGTCAGGGACAGAGGCATTGAAGTGCTCTGTCCCATAATGAAATATACACAGACAGTGAAAGCAAAGACACACGACACAGACAAGACAAGACAATAAAGACAGACAATGGACGTCCAATACTGAGACCAGGACTGAGTAGCGGGCAAATCCTGATGGGCTGCCAATTCCAAATCTGAAAGAAAATATCACTGAGTCGAGGAGACTATGGTTCTTCGATTTCCCGAGTCCATCCCACAGGAACATGGCCTGTGGCTCTGTGACATGTGTGTCAGCCACCGTGGGAGAGAGCTCACGCTCTTTACCAATAGCCATTTTGTCAAACCCTAACCTGAATCCTGAAACCAGAAAGAGGGGCCTTATTTACCCCCAGAGGAGCCCATTGGGGGTCTTTCATCTGCAGCTGCCGGATCTCGCTGGGGCCACCAGAAGTAAAGGTCGGGTGAGCGTCGCTGGAAGAGACCACCAAGAGACTGTCTAATGCAACCTCAAAGGGTTTATTGGGAGTCCGGCATGCAAGGGCTCAGAGATCAGTTGAATAGAGCAGAGAGCCCTGAGAACAGCTTAAGAAGTGCTTATATATTTTCCTTGGAGAGGGCAGGGAGGGAAGTTTATTGATGGTTAAGGGCGAGTGGGCGGTTTGCGTGCAAATGGTTGATGGAGTACATTCTGCAGTTTGGCAGTTGGGGGCAGCACATTCTGGGAACAAGAAGAGCAAACAGTTCTCAAGATTTCAACAGTGTTTTATTAAGCATACAGAAAAACAGGACGTGACAAGTACCTATTTTATTAACCTTTCAATATAAGTATGAAAACAGAAATCTAGGTAAGATTTGAAGCCCAGAAGTTCATTTGGTCCTTGATTGGTATACTTAGCTTTGAATTACATTCCGTGGAGATGTCCTAGAATTATGGATATACAATGACACAGGACCTTGTACCTTCTCAGAGGTCAGTTCCAAAACACAGTCTCTAAGGGGAATCACACCAAAATTCAAGACAAGGTGGACCCAATTATCTCTACCAACCGCCACACAAATGCCCACAATTAAAACCAAAACACTCCGAAATGGCACTCATCTTCTTCCAAATAGACACTCATCATAACTTCTGGCAGGAGGATTCCATGAGAGGCGCAGCACAAGACAGTGTCCCAAATAATCTCCCTTTCCCCTCATTTGCCAAAAGTCAGAGTGGCCTGGACACCCTTCCTGTGAACCAGGAGTGATCAAATATGCCTGCCATTAATACAGCTCTGTTCTTCAATTTGAGGCCTACTGTCTGTGGGGTTTAGAGTCTTTATTTGAATTGGATTCATAAGAAAACCCAAGAACCTATGGGCTAGCATCTGCAGGGCTTTGAAGAACTCAATTGACCCAATGGATCCCTTTTCTCACTTGATGGAGGTCAGGAACCTTACAGAGGAATGCGAGAGACTTCATCAACAATGACTGATTTTTTGGCCATTTTGATTATGGATCCACACATGGGATCTTTCTTTAGACCCATCAGGTGCTGATAATCTAAGCCACAGGCTCACACAGGGCCAAGAGGCTGATTCAGACACATCCCTTTACAACGCACTTAAGCAAAGAGCCACAGGTGATGCCCATTCATTTCCATTTGAAAACTGTTTTCTTCAGGCTTCACAAAAGCGTGGCCTGAGGCAAAGAACTTCCTGACATTCAGGGCAACAGAACAATAGGTAATCAAAAGGCCCTTTGCAGGGTTTCTCTACTGAGACTTTCCGGGTCACACTGATATCTGACTTTTCTGAGATGCTTGCCATTCTCTTCAGCTATCCAGTACATGTCCATGTCACAGTGGTTGGAGGTGGTACATATCCTGGATGCAAATGCATGAACCTATTCTGGAGAGTGGCTAGATTTCAGGAAGAAAACATGAACTTAGGAAAATAGCAGGTGTTGCCCATCGATAAGGCAAGCCCTAGTGCATTCATAAATTGGGCAGGATGAATGCTGGGAAGCTTTCTACTTGACAGGAAACATCCATTGATGCATTCTCTTTTCTAATGTCTACAAGCACGGACACTGTGGGATACACAGACATAGAAACACTCGCCTTGTGAAACAACTTACTAGAAACAGTTCACTCCAAACCAAACAAACCGACTTTCCTGCCTATTCTCAGAACATGAGACAAAACCACAAACACACATCTACACCCACAAAGGCACCTCCTTCCCCAAGTAGGTCTCTCACTCTCCAGAGTATCCTCTGACTGCTGGGCCATACTATGTTCCCCCAATATGGCGTGTCCTGTCTCAGATCTGGTCTCCTTGTCCAACTTTGTGAAGTGTTCAGGAGCCAGCTGTGAGCCACTACCTGCTTTTTCAGGAAAGGCCCCTCTTCAGAGAACTCCTGGCATTTGGCCATCCTCACATCAGTAGGTACCAAGAAAGACTGACTCTGTCCTTGCTAAATTGAAGCAAGTGAGACACTGGGACTGGGACTGAGACTGACTCTGTGTGCCTGGCTTCCTGGATCCCAAGTTCAGAGAGTTCCATTACCAAGGGATTGAGGTGAGGTCTCATCCTTCAGGAACTGAATTAGGTCTCTGCCTTGGCAACCACTTTATCCAAACAGTTGCTTTCAAGCGTACCATGAGAATGAGGCTTACCCTATTTTCTGTGGCACTTTCACAAATTAGAATGGTATATCAACCATAGGCACCAAGGAACCGCTCTCCACGAAGGCCTGATTTGGTCCATCTTCTTTATATTTGGAAAAGAGCCTTTAGTCCAGGGAGCACTACAGTGAACCTCTGCACTAAAACTATTAGCAAGCACCTGATGGAGGAGGCCTCCATAGGTAAGTGGCTCCTTTATAACATCTGATATCCAGTTAAGGGAGATCTCTTCTGATGACAGAGATGTGGCACGGGGAGGCTCACATATACTTCTGTGCAGAACAGTAACGAGAATCATTCTGTCCTCTGTTCTGTTCTGTAGGGAATTCCTCTGGAACTGTAGAGAGGTGGCGATGAGCACGCACGCGCTTCTACCCTGGAGCTTTAGCAAGATGTTGCACTGTTCCCCTGTTTCTGTGTTTAGCCACCGGGTTTCTGTTTATTTGTGTTCTGTGTTCTATTTTTTGTTTTTTTGTTTGTTTGTTTTTGTTCGTTTTGTTGTGTGATTTTGGTGGTAAAAACTTAAGTATATTGGACATGAAAATCAGAAATAAAGAGAGTAAGCCTGACACCCCTTTGGACTGTGTTTTAAGGAACTGCAATGAACTTTATCCCCCTTTGCGAAGCAGGATGATTGAAGCCCCTAGCTGGCTGCCTGGAGCACACCCATTGCAGAGGGAAATGCCTGCTGGGGACCTAAGAACAGAGTATCTCCCAGGTTAACAAGTGAAACTCCTTTAAAACCCCTTGTCCCTCCAGATAAAGAGAGTCACAACTTTGGCAGAGTCCCCTGTGTTTCTCCTTTGTTAGCCAAGCAATAAACCTCCTTTTTTCTTTTTCTCAAAACCCAGTCCTCATTATTAAATTGGTATTAATTGGCTTCAAGGTCAGGAACCAAACTTTAAGTTACAAATCTTGTACCCCCCCTCCGCCCCGGAACTTTGTGAGACCTATCTACTGAAATGTTAGGAGATAGAGCATGCTTGGTGTGGAACTGAATCAGAGGAGCTAATCCTGTATGTAAAAGGAGAAACTGAGGGACTCCCAGCAGCTGCCAAAGCCCTGTTGATTCAGGGAATTACCTCCTTCCTTCCCTGCACTGTAAGGATTATGCCACCTCTGTCTTGTTAAAAAAAGAGAAAAAGAAAAAGGTGACACTAAATGCAGTAAAATCACCATGGAGACACTTTATTTTACATTTCAGGTTGCCCCTCTGTGAAAACATCTGGTCCCCTTGTGGGGACAGCTATGGTCCCACTGGTGTATGAGATTTTTCTCTTATCTGCTCTGGTTTAAAGGGTTCTCTCTGACAGCCATAGTCTGGACCTCCTTTTGGTCTGTATTGTGTCTTTCTTTCTGGCCCTTTTAGGCATGTGCAATAATGTGTTGATATTATAAATTGTTTTTTGGGAATGATCTTAGCTGAATGTGTGTCGAAATGATGATGTTTTATTTTAACAATCTGGTATCTGAATGGGTTTTTGAAGCATTGCACGATCTTGCAGTTAAAAGTCGGGTTTAGGTAATTGTTTAGTTTATGATTTCAGATAATTCATGCCAGAGAACTTAAATACTTACAATGGATAACTGAAGAACTCTACTTCCAAGTTGGCAAGAAACTTCCCAATCATACAGTCTTTTTTTTTCACCAATTTTGAATTGGGTAGCCTGGGAAAATGTCACTGTGTGTACCAGTGCATTAATTTGGACATGGATAGTAAATCATAGTATGGTGTCTGTTGACCAAACAAGATGTAAAGATATAAAATTTTGTGAATTGTATCTTAAACTTGTATCATAATTTTCAACATCCGAACCTGAAAATTATGGTTAAAATGCCTTAGTCCTGAGATGTCTGTTCAGAATAGCAGTTTTTTTCCTGCTCCTTCCAGACCTCAGCCATGACTTATGTTGAAATGCAAATGAAAGAAGCCTGCAAGCTTTGTAGGAGACTGATTTGAGATCTAAGGGAAAAAAAGGTAAATTGTATGGTATTTTCTAATTACTGGCAAGTCATTTTTTCTAGGACTCTTATTTTTTTCTGAGATACTTTATGTTTTTTGACCTCATGATTTTGAGCATACAGACCTAGGTTAATGTTTTTCTGATCAGTTCTATCTTTGACCAACTGTGGACTTCTTGAAACATTGCAATAAAGATTTCACCTGCGAAATGCTACGAGGCCTTTACTATTATTATGTGTGCACAATTTTGTTATGTGTTGTATGTCTATATATACATATGTCCGTATATCATATATATGATACATAAATTAACATATATAAGGAGTGCTCATAAAATAAAGTGCTCATAAAAACAAATTTTAAAAAGTGGATCCAAAGATCTTTAATTCACGTGATTTAAATGTTTCAATTTAAATTGGATAAAGAGATAAAAACAAATGTCTTTAAATTTAAGCTTACAAAGTTTTCTAGGTGTTCAAACATCTAACAAAATATTAACATCTACAAAATGTCTAATATGCCTTGGCTCTAGTACCTTTCCTTCAACATAATAATGGTTTACACTGTTCAATACGTTTCTCTAACTTTTTGATAAATAAGTAAAGTAAATTTGATATGGGATTACTCATTCATGAGTACTTTTGTTAGATATCTGATTGATTTACTAAGATCTGTATTTTTTTTAGTAAACTCTGTATAAGATTGTAAAAATCAGTCATGTGTTAATGAGGCAAAAATTTCTTAAAACATAAGTTTATCCATAACATTGAGTTTATTAAGATTTATGTTTTCTAGAGCAAGCAACCATAAAAATTAAACAACTGATTAAATAAGAACTGTTATTTTAGAGCACTGTACTGCCATTTCTTTAAAAGCCAAACTTGATTAATGTAGAAACATAAATGTAATTGTTATGCTATTAATGTTTTCATATCTTACAGGTATGCAAGTCTGTAAGGTAGAAACCTTAAAAGAGCATTATATCAAGCTGGTGCTCTGAAGTTGTGTGGTAAAAAATATATTGTGGATTTATTTACCTGTTATCAATAAGATATGTAAATTTTTATGTTACTTTTTACATTGGGGAACAATTTAAATGTATTTTTAAGTTAATTAGAGCCTAATCTTTGTAAAGGTTAAAAACTTTCAGCATTTCTTTAATTCATGTTTTAAATGTGATATCATATGGTGTTAGCTAATGTTCATGTGACCTCAAACAATTTATGTAAACTTTGTCAAAAGATATTTAAAAATAAAGATCAGCTTTAGAATTAAAATACTTAAGATTTACAAAGAGCCCTGCCTTACCTGAGATAAGGCTGTGTGTCCCATCTTACTACATGTGAGAATGACTATGAAACATGTAGGTCAGATAATATTTCTTTAAAGTTATGTTAAAAAGTTTTTTTTTATTGTCAATATTCCTAGGATCTCAAACAGGGGATATAATGTGTAACTCAGCCAAAAAATTCAGGGAAGATATTACACGAACTAAGTATTTTTACTTTTGTTAATTTTAGTTTGAAATTTTCTTATAAGTGATCTAAAGATTCCCTGTTAGTGTTTTACAAATGCGTTGCTATAAGAACACAACATGGGTTTATTCAAGATAATAAGTCATCAACTACAATACAGACAGAATAATACAGATCCCAATTAATAAAAAGGTAATTATAAAGTTATAGACATTAAAGCCCAGTACTCTTAATATAAGGCTGTTAAAATTTATTTGCTGGATGTTTAAGATTAGGATTTAAAATTAATGTTAAATGAAAAGGGCCAAGAAAACCAATATTTGGCTCTTGCCCTCTGAGTCAGTCTGAATCCAGGGAACAGGGGACTTCTCTAAAGAGCTTTGCAACTCTGAGCCACATAACCTCCTGATCAGGGAGATTAATGAGACCACTGGAGAACAGAAAGCCAATCAGTGCATTTGTTACAAAGAGGAGAGTCATCATAGAAAGGAGACATCCATGATGCTTCTGAGGGAAGCCAAATGGTCAAGCAAGACCTGGACCCACCTAGCGCAAATGGCACTAGCAGAACTGAGAATCTCTTCTCAAGTTTCCCCAGAATTGACTCCCATAAAAGGTCAGCTGACTGTTAACAATAGATGGAAACAAAAGTCAGTTTGACTGCTTCATCTTAAATACTTAGCAAAGACAGTTAAGACCAAAATACAGCCACTCCTGGGCATATTAAATAATAATAATAATAATAATAATAATAATAATAATAATAATAATAATAATAAAATTTTAAGGTATGCACTTTATCTTATCCTCCCAAAACAAGTAAGACTGGAGGCTACAAAGAAGGATTCTCACACAGGAATGCCTAATACTTATAAAAAGAGACTATCAAGAAGAGCTGCCACATGCAGAAGTTTTCAGTTTAAGACCTACAGATATTCCTAACCTACAAAGGTAGGCTTGGTGTTTGCTAGTACGATTATCCAGCCCTGAGTAACAGAATTAAAGGTTTCTCTATTAGACGCAGAGGTCATACTAGTAAAAGGATTTTTCAAGATCAGATGACATTAAATTATTAAACTGTGTCTTATTGGGAGGGCCAACTGTAACACTTAAAGTTAAATATTAAGTTGACAGTCCTGATAACTGGGGATATTAAAGACTGGTGAGGGAATGTCTATACAGTGACATGTTCTAGCTGCTGCAACATTTATCCAGTACTCATGGTTTTTGTTTCACTCATAGAAGAACCCATTCACAGATGACTTTACAACCTGTTCTTCCCCAACCTGACTTCAAACCGAACTGACTTCTAAAAGGCAACTCATGTCTCTCAACTGACTTCTAATAGGCAACTCATGTCCCTCACGCCGAGCCCACTTACGTCACCCTGTCTCAGGACAGAAGAAGAAAAAATTAGTGATGCCACTCTTCTTACAACAATGGAGAGAAAGATAAATAGACTATCAATATAAGTAATTAAGAAGGGTAAAATCAGCGAGATCGGTTTTGGGTGAGTTCTAAAAATTTGGAGACTCTTACCTGAGGGATTAAAATTTCCTCAGTGCTCTTCCCATAATCTCTCAAAGATTTGAAAGGGACACAGAGAAAAGGGGGGAATTGTAGACCCAACCTGATCTTTTATTAAAATTGGGAGCCATCATGCCACAAAGCCATGAAAAGATAATTTTGGCTTTACCATTAATTACTTCAAATTCTGAACCTGCGTGGAATGCCTGCCCGCGCCTTGAACTCACACATGCCTGCCTCTCTGACCAGATAGCAGCCCTCTCTGAAACTTTAGTGACACATCATAAATATTTGCCTTCTCTGGCAAGACAACAACCCTCTCTGAGGCTCTAACGGTCCTCATGAATTCTCATGTAGGGACAGCAAAAAAATTGTAAACTACCTTTAGTGTGATGTTTATCAGAGTTCTGTTATCTGTAACCCCCCTTTTGTGTAACTTTCTGGGCTATAAAGCTGGGCTGTAGGAAAGCTGGGGTTGCTGTCTTGTTCCCTTCGTTTTGGGAGGGAGAGGCAGCATGGCCGGTGGAAATAATAAGCTTAATTTTATTTGATTTTAATTTGAGTCAGTGGTCTTTTCTAGCGTCCTGGTCTAACAGGTAAACACTCCAAAAACATGGAGCTCTGCCGGCCTAAAGACTTCTTGAGAAACTTCCTCTGAGTTTGGGCACTTGAAATATATGTTGTTGCAAGGAGATTTAGCTTCCTTTCTAGTGACACCATAAAAGCTGGGTCTGCATCTACGTGACCTGGAGGACATGGTTTCTTGTATTCTAATGAACATGAGGCAGCAGTGCTGAATATTCTATTTGTAGGTAAACTGTGGCCACTTGGTGCTAAGTGTCTCCCCGTGTGAACTGTGAAGCCATTTGGTAATCCTCCACTTTTCGTGGTGTTTCTTGCTGCTGCACTGGGAGTTTGGTATTTGCTTCATGAAATACAATGAGTTCAACTGGGACCCAGTATTAGAGGAAGTTCTGTCACTTGTGGTGGGTCAGGGTCTGCAGGAGAATGCAACAACCAGGCTTCTATCTCACAAAGCTTGCCCCTTTGTCCATAGAAATCTGACTCTGAACATTGCCTGGAAACCTCTCCATATAACAAGAAGGGTCTGCTGGCTGCACCATATCAGTCACAAGCCATTTTGAAGGCAATGGAAAATCCTCCTGGCCACACCACAGCTGTATTATCACACACCTGCCCACCACTGCAAAAGGCCCACTACTCAGCAGGGTCCAACTTACTGGCATCTTTGTTCTACACCATTTTCATGAAATACCGTCAATCATGGCATTCTCTTGTACACTCATGACCAGGAAAAAGACATCCAAATGTTCTCCAGTGCCACCTGGTTAAGGGAATTTAAAAAATTTTATTGTATTTATCTAGCCATTTTTCATGGATGAAGTTGGAGGCACTGTGGGTTTCAGTTCAGTAGTGAGACACTACCTGCTTTCTCAGGAAAGACCCCTCTTCAGAGCTCTCCTGGAATTTGGCCATCCTCACATCAGTAGTTACCAAGAAAGACCGATTCTGTCCTTGGTAAATCCAAACATGTGTGGCCACTGGGACTGTGACTGGGAATGCCTCTGGGTGCCTGGCATCCTGGATCCCAAGTTCAGAGAGTTCCATCACCAAGAAAATGATATAGGTTACTTCCTTCAGGAACTGAATGAGGTCACTGCCTTGGCAACCTCTTTGTCCTAACAGTTGCTTCCAAGTGTCCCAATAGATGGAGGCTGCCCCTACTTCCTGTGACACTTTCACAAGTAAGAATGGTATATCAAACATAGGCACCCGTGAACAGCTCTCCACACAGGCCTGGTTTGGTCCATCTTCTCTACATTAAGAAGAGATAGACTGCTTCAGACACACCCCTTCATCCTGACCTGTTTTTTTTTTTTTTTTTTTGTCATGAAAGATGACTTTTGCTCTCTCAGGTCCTTCATAGCTTTCTATATCTTCCCCAGGGTTCACTTCTGCATGGACCTTTGAGGTTCTCAGCAGGTGGAAGATCTCTTACATTTCTATATAAGACCAACTCTGTCCTTGCTTTTCTGTAAAGTTAGATTGAGGAAACAAAGTATGGTTAGGGTTAATAACATGTTTGATTTGGGTTAGGAATCATTCTGCTGCATGAATAATGGTATTGGGAACCTGCAATATTTATAAGTATATATAGAGGTGAAATATATGTATGAAAACACAAATCTAGGTAAGATTTGAAGCCCAAAAGGGCATTGGATCCTTGATTGGGATACTTCACTCGGAATTATGTTGTGCACATGTGTCTCAGATAAATCTATACATTATGGCATAGGACCTTGTACCTTGGATAATTAAATGTCGAAGAGAACATCCAGTCAAAAAAGGATAGTTGGTAGGATTAGGAAGATAGTTGGTAGGATTAGAAAAAAAGAGTGAGTATAGGATTTGGACAAAAAGTTCTTTAGCAATAGGGTTTCAGGTAGACAGAAAATGTAAATGTCAGCACATGTGAAGAGTCAGTCACAATGATGAACTGGGGAAAATATGTAGGAAAGCAGATATCATTAGAGACATTAGGAAATCAGGCAAATGATGAAGTGATTGATAGGATTAGACATTTTCAACAGGCTTGAGGTTGAATACATAATCTTAGGAAGAAACAAATATGTAGTCACCAATAGGATTGACATTTGAGAGCATTAGGCAACCTGTACATGGGTGATTTTCATAATCCATACTCACATTCCATTTAGGCTTTGGTACAATTGTAAGTGTGACTTTGCATTTTGTTGACAGAATATATATGTAGATCAGGTGACATGAGTCTTTCTTGCACCATTTCTGGGAGCAATATTTAGAAGAGATATAAATTAGTATTGGGGGCACAAATAGGTGTACCATGTGTGAATATATAATATAACTGATTCCAACTTTAGAAATTGGAATAAATTGATATCTGAAAATACACAGGAAATGTCATATTGACATACATACATTCATTCCAACCAGTTATACATCTAATGGTAATATTAGGGTTGTGGTTTATCATAAAGTGTGTGTGAGTTTTGCTTCAAAATTGATTATGGAAATCGAAAATAATGTGTTTGGAAAGAAGTCTCAATAAATAACCAGTCAAAAGCAAGGAGGAATACATGTGTACTGAAGCAGGAAGTGATTGAATGTGTTTCAAATGTCTTTAAATTTGTGAACTTGTGGATGAAATGTATATACTATGATGTACAAAAACTGAAGAAATAGTAATGTACCAGTGTTAAATAAAAATGAACGTCAAAATACACATCATGCCCCTTTGGAATCTACTTGCATTGATGTTAAATTGGGTCAGTTACAGTAGAAATATAAGGATTTGTTTGCACCATTCAGTGAAGTGAGTTTTCAGTACTAGAAAACAAATATGTATTTCAGGTGGATGAATATTTCTGAAAATAATCGTATGAAAATTTGATTATAAAACCACATACATGAGCATGAGTGAATTATTTAGGGAGTGTATAATAGGACACATATATTTTATATTTGGAAAAATCTAGACAATATATATATATATATCTCACAGAGAAACATTAGAAAGTAGCAATATATATGCCAATCAAAATTCATCGTGAAATATATATCATCCACCGATCCAAAAATATTAATTTTACTGAACATGGATTTATGTATAATGTTGTTCAACTAAAAATCTCACTCATAGTTTGAATTTTCAGTTCCAAAAGCGTTTAGGAGGGGTGATCTCTTCTCATACTTTGTTTCTGCTAAGTTAGCCACCTCACAAAAATGTACGTGTGATACCAGGTAGGATTTTTTATGTGCATATAAAAATACATGTGCTGAATTGGCTACAGAAAAAAGGAGACAGAAATTCACGTATGTGTTAACTTTAAAAACACATGGAGTACTATTTCAACAAACAATTGACAAGATTTATAACTCCTACACTATATCATGCAAAAGGCAAGACCAACTATACACCATGCCTCCTCTGAACTGCTTGTATTAATATTATGTTTGGGTTATTTGTCTCCATCATATTAGGATTAGTAGTCAGAGTCTATTAGGGTATGGGTTACTGACAGGGATTCAGTATTTCGAATGGAAAATTGGAAAATGAATCCAATGTGTATGTAAATATGTGCTACACAAAAATCTTCCCACTCTCATCCAGAACAATACCTTGACAACACCTTCACCCCATGTAAGACACAATTAGAGGAGAAGAGTTAGAAAATCCATGAATACATATCTGGAATGGAATGCGATCAGGAGTTCACAACCTTGGAAGTGTTAGAGGAGTTTCCAAAAGTAAGGGACAGGGTAAACACTTCAAAAACATGGAGGTCTGTTGTCCTAGAGACTTCTTGAGATACTGCCTGTGAGGTTGGGCACTTGAAATATATGTTGTTGTCACGTGCTTTAGCTTCCTTTCTAGTGAAACCATAAACCTGGGCATCTATGTGACCTGGAGGACATGGTTTCTTATTTTCCAATGAACATGAGACACCAGTGCTGAATTCTCCCTTTGAAGGTAAACTGTGGCCCCTTGGGGCTAAATGTCTCTAGTGTGGACTGTGAAACCATATGGTCATCCTCTATTTTCGTGGTGTTTCTTGGTGCTGCACTGGAAGTTTGGTATTTGCTTCATGAAATACAAGGAGTTCAACGGGGACACAGTGTGTGAGGGATTTCTGTCACATGTGGTGGGTCAGGGTCTGTAGGAGAATAAAAGAACCAGGCTTCTATTCCACATAGCTTGCCCTCTTGAACATAGCAACCTGATTCTGAACAATGTCCTGAATCCTCTCCATGTAACAAGATGCCTTTACATATAAGGGTCTGCTGGCTTCACCATGTCAGTCACAAGCCATTTGGAAGCCAATGGCATATCCACATGGTCCCACCACTGATGTTTTATCACACACATGCCCACCTTTGCTCTTGGCCCACTAATCAGCAGGATCCAACTTTCTGGCATCTCTGTTAAACACCATTTTCATAAAAACCAGTCAATCAAGGCACTGTCTGGTATACTCATTGTTGGGAAAAGTATAAACGGCAGCCATACCCCAGAAAAAAAAAACCCAACATGGCGCCTAAGCACTTCTTCTTCCTACATTCTTCTTTTCTGCAGTGGTGCGAAATGTTCCCGCCCGTGTGAACTCTTCTGCTGGCGCCAATTTCAAACCTTGCTGGCCGGGAATCTTAGCCCCAATAAGAACTAATTCCTGGGCTCCGGAGCTGATATCTGAAAGAACTTGCCAATAAACGGATTGCCTGCCATTTATCTAAGCCCTCCAATCTCCTCCTTAGTTCTATATAAGCACACAGCTTTTTGCAATAAAATTGGAATTCTCCCGGTGAAGTGCCTTTGCGTGGGGAGTTCTTTCATTCTGGTGCCCCGTGTGAGGATATGGGTGAGCTCTTTCCAACAAGAGCCCCGTCCACTGCTCCACCGTGGCACTCTGCCCTGGTCTGCTCTTTTCAGACGCAGGCTTCCTGCACTCACCACTGATTTGTTGTATGTAAGCCTCCCCTGACCCCGGCTCGCCAACTCCCTTCGGGCTACCGCTGGCTTTGTGACCATGATCGTCTGTCACACTCTAGATGCCTGGTAGGGGGGAGGGAATTCCTCCCACTAAGACCTATACTGGTTGCAGTGGACCCTCTGGTGATCCGTTTCCCTTTGGGGTGTGAGGCTTCTGAGTTTACATGAGAGGCTCTGTGGTTTTTCCTCCTCTGCTGCTGCTGCCGCTGCTGGCTAGAGTTGCTGTTTCCTGCGGGCCTGCTGTGTCTGGCTGAAGCTGCCTCTCTGCTCGGGGAAAACTGAACTCCCATCCTGGAACTGCATTCTGCTGGAGCCGGAGTTCTGTTTTCATTACTTACTTCTTCTGCTGCGTTCAAAAACTTTCCTGATGTCAGGTTGCCCGTGGCTCCGAACCCATTGGGTCTCACAGATCGCACTTCACTGGTGACGATCAGGTAGTGCCCTCTGTATTTCCTCATGATGGCTGGTCATTTTGGGGATGCCCACCTGACCCCCATTCGCCCTGAGCGCTTCCCGGAGTCTGTTCCAGGCCGGGTTTTCTCTTTGTCTCTCTTGCTTACACTTATTCTCTCTCTCTCTCTCTCTCTCTCTCTCTCTCTTCCATCTCTCCCTGTGACTGTGGACACCTCTTTATCTGTACCTGAAACCTCACCTCTCAAAAGTTTAATAAAAAATCTGGCCACACTCTCCCTCACACCAGACATCAAGCCCAAACTTCTAATCAAATTCTGTACCCAAGATTGGCCTACATATCCACTGGATAATGGCAATCATTGGCCTCCAGAAGGCTCCTTAGATCCAAACCTCCTCTTGGACCTTTTTAATTACTGCCAGCATCTGAAAAAGTGGAGTGAGATTCCCTGTATTGAATGTTTTAGCCTTCTCGCACAGCACCCTGTCTCTGCTCCTCCTGCCCTCCCTCTCAGGTCCTTCTTGCTTGCAAACCCCTCTCTTCCCCTAGTTCTACTCCTGACTTCGCAGATTCTTCCTCATTCGACCCAGCAGATCAACCCCCACCTTATCCCCCAGCCCCAACTGACCCTTCTCTCCCGCAAAATCCTCCTCTTCCTCTGCCTGATTCCACGGATCCTCAACCTTCCATTTCATCCCCCTCCCTTCCCCACTCTTCTGCCTGCTCCACCTCCTCCTCTTCCACAGAGACATTCCCTTCCCCTCCCTCTCCTTCCTGTCCACCGCCTGCCTCTTTCAGTCCTCCTGTTATCAGGTCTAAGGGACTCCTTCCCACGCCCAAGACAATCGCACCCCTTCGTGAGGTAGCTGGTCCCAAGGGTGTCATCAGAGTCCACGTGCCCTTCTCCATGTCGGACATTACTCAGCTAGAGAGGAAGTTAGGCTCTTTCACCACTGACCCCACCACTTACATTCGGGAGTTTCAATGGGTACTGCAAGCATATAGCCTCACTCATCATGACATCTACATGCTCTTGGCCAATAAACTTCTCCCCAAGGAAAGGCAATGGTTCTGGGAGCTAGCCCAAGCCCATGCTGATGAAAATCATAGGACCAATCATAACCACCCACAGGCCCTCATGCTGTCCCAGAGCAGGATCCCCTATGGGCTTAGAGTCTAGTGACCTTTTTACATCCTGCCTCTTGGCGGGACTGAAAAAGTCCACCCACAAGGCTGTTAACTTTCAAAAGATGCAGGAGGTCATTCAAAGGAAGGAGGAAACACCTTCAGAATTCCTGGATAGACTAACCAAGTCCCTTCAGCAGTACACAAACCTCGACCCAGAAACCCCTGATGGCCGTCATGTCTTAATGACATATATTCTGGCCCAAAGCTACCCTTACATTAAAGCCAAGCTTAAAAAGTTTTAACAGGGCCCTGCTACTCCTCAGACCAAAATCCTCGCTGTCACTTTCAAGGTTTTTCATGGTAGAGAGGATGAAAGTGAATTCCGTAGGCAGAGGGCTGAAAATGCCAAATTCCAAATGTTGGCCCAGCTCATTCAGAGAAGGCCATCACCATGCCGTCCCAATATGACCCCCCCTGGAGCTTGCTTCAAATGAGGTAAGGAGGGACATTGGACCAGGAATTGTTCTTCGCCGAGGACACCCTACAACCCCTGCGCAAAATGCCATCAAAGTGGACACTGGGGGGCAGACTGCCCAACAACCCAGAAGGAAGGTTGGTCTGCTGCCCAGCAACCCCAGCCTCACCTGGGCTTGGCAGAGGAGGATTGATGGAGTCCTGGGCCTTCCCTCCAGACTATTACCATCAAGATTCAAGAGCCTAGGGTCACCTTCCTGGTGGATGGACGCTTCATTAACTTCCTCTTGGATACTGGTGCCGCTTTTTCGATTTTGAGGGAGTATTAGGGTCCTACCACACCCTCAAAAACTCCTATTGTCAGGGTAGGAGGTAAAAAGATTTTTCCTCAAACCCCCCCCCAATCATGTTATATGCAGCGATCCCTTTTGTCCTTCACTCACTCCTTTCTTGTTATGAGCCATTGCCCCATTCCCTTTCTGGGAAGGGACATACTCTCACTATTAAAAGTCACCATTCACTTATCAACCCACACCTCTCCTACCTCTCATTTCCTCATGATATTCCTAGGGGCAGATACACCTCCTTCATGCACTCTCCCACGACTATCTAAACCATTTAACCCTGAGGTTTGGGACACAATTACACCCTTTATGGCTAAATGCAGTTCTATTCATATTGTCTTACGGGACCCTTCAAGATATGTTAGTCAACCACAATATCCACTCACAACCACATTTCTCCTTGGATTAGAACCCATCATCCAGGATTTATTATGAAAGGGGTATCTTAGGCCTACACACTCTCCTTTCAACACACCCATTCTGGCAGTTAAGAAACCTAACGTGTCCTACAGGCTGGTTCAAGAACTTCGCCTTGTCAACTCCTCTGTGGACCCCATCTACCCGCTAGTGCCCAACCCTTACACCCTCCTCTCTCAGATCCATGCCACTACTACTCACTTCTCAGTCCTAGATTTAATTGATGCATTCTTTTCTATTCCCCTGTTCTCAGAATCTCAGGATATCTTTGCTTTTTCATGGACTGACTCTCACACCCGCCATTCTCATCAGCTTACCTGGACTGTCCTCCCACAGGGATTCAGGGATAGCCCCCATCTCTTTGGCCAATTTCTTGCCCAGGACCTCACATCCTTTCACCTGACCTGTCCTGACTCTACTCTACTTCAATATGTCTATGACCTTCTTCTATGTAGTCTTTCTGGAACACTCTCAATCCCACACCGCTCAGCTTCATAAATTCCTAGAAGACAAGGGATATAGGGAGTCTCCCCACAAGGCCCAGGTTTCCCAGTCTTCTGTCACCTATCTTGGTTTTTGCCTTACACCCGGGAAAAAGGAAATAACACTGGATAGGAGGCAACTCCTCTGTGATCTTTCAGTGCCCTATACGAAAGCCAAAATACTATCATTCCTAGGATTAGCAGGTTATTTTAGGGCCTGGATCCCAAATTATTCTCTTCTCTCCAAACCCCTGTATGACCTAGCAAAGGGACCCCCTAGTGAATCTCTTGCCTCCTTTCCCATCTACCACTTCCGCAGGCTTCAGCAACTCCTCTTAAAGGCACCTGCCCTTCACCTTCCAGATCTTTCAAGAACATTTCATCTATATGTCCATGAAAAAGGGGGGCAAGCACTTAGAGTCTTAGGTCAAAACTATGGGCGTACATTTGCACCTGTGTCATATTTGTCCAAGCAACTAGACCCTACCATCCGTGGGTGGGCCCCTTGCTTAAGAGCTCTGGCTACTGGACAAATTTTACACAAAAAAGCCTCTAATCTGACTTTTGGGGCCCCTTGAACTATCCACTCCCCACATCACTTGAAGGATCTTTTAGCTTAAAAGGGCCTTCAAACTCTCCCTACATCCAGATTTCTGTCGCCCCTCACTTCCTTTCTGGAAAACCCTAATATTATTTTCCTCCCCTGCTCTGCACTGAACCCTGCCTCACTGCTCCCAATGACTCCCATGTCTCACATACCAACTCATAATTGCTTGGAAACCTTAGATGATTTTCTCCCCTGTCATTCTTCCATTTCTGAGAGACCACTCAGCAAGCCTGACCTTATCTGGTTTACTGACAGCAGTTCCTTTAGGGAGAACGGAACTCATTACTCTGGATACGCTGTATTTTCAGCCACTGAGATTATAGAGGCCAAAGTTTTGCCTTCAGGAACTACAGACAAGTAGGCTGAACTTATAGCATCCACTCGTGCCTGCCTTCTAGCACAAGGCAAATCCCTCACCCTCTAAACTGATTCAAAATATGTCTTCCATATCTTATTATCCCATGCTGATATTTGAAAGTAGCGAGGCCTACTTACCACCAAAGGTACTGCTATCACTAATTCAGCTTTTATAACCAATCTAATAGAGGCCACTTACCCACCCAGTTGGGAGTTGTCCATTGTAGGTCCCATCAGAAGGACGGCTTTCTTATCACTGAGGGCAATGCCAAAGCTGACCAGGCAGCACGAATGGCTGCTACCACTTTCAATTATGGCCTCCATGGGGGACATATAATGGCCACTTTAGACAGCTCATCTGAAGCCCCTACGTCTTTCAGTAAGAACAAGAATCTTTTCAAGTACCTTCATACTCTATTCCTTTCCAATTCTCAGTCTTTGACCCTCTTTTTACAGAGTTTCTTTTCCCTCACCCCCTCTGACAAGCCATGCTACAGAATATAGCCTCTAATTGTCAGATCTGTCAGCGGACCAACCCTCATACTCCTTTAAGGCCCAAACCTTTCCCTTTCCACCAAGCCCGGGGACACATTCCCGCTGCTGACTGGCAGGTAGACTTCACCAACATGCCCACAGTATGGCGCACTAAATACCTCCTTGTCTTTGTGGATACTTTCTCTGGTTGGGTTGAGGCATTTCCCACTTCCAATAAAAAGGCTTCCACTGTAGCTTCAATCTTACTGACAGACATCATCCCCAGGTTTGGTATGCCCACTTCCCTACAATATGACAATGGCCCTGAGTTTACTTCTAGGATCACACAAAAGGTCTCTCAAGCCCTCTCCTTCAAGTGGCATTTCAACTGTCCATATTTCCCCGAGGCTTCAGGGAAAGTGGAAAGGGTAAATCGTACTCTAAAGGAAGTCCTTACCAAATTGACAATGGAATTAAACATAGACTGTTTCAAACTCCTTCCCTTGGCTTTGCTTCGAATCAGAGCTCTCCCTAAGAAACCATCTTTACTGTCTCCTTTTGAGATAATGTATGGAAGACCTCTTATAACCCCTGGGTTGGTCATTTCACAAGGACCTCTCACCCGAGATTTGTCTTTGCCTCTCTTGCTCCATCTCCGCTCGGAACTCTGGAAATATCAGGACTGGCTTCTTCCGGACCCAGTCTCCTCTCCAAACATTCCTCCCTTAACACCTGTTAGTCTAGTCTATTATAATACCCCAGAGGAGAAAGGGACTCTTGCCGCAAAATTGGAAGGCCCCTATCCTGTCATTCTCTTTACCCTTACCGCCGCCAAACTCTCCTTACCAGACAACTGTCTCACTCCCTGGATTCACATGTCTAGGTTGAAGCCACATCACAAGGAGGCCCCACCTGCTGAAGACAGGGCCACCCCAGAGGAACTCCAAGAATCACCTACTGAACCTCCCCTTTACTCCTGCTCTCCACACCCATCTCACCCATTTTAGTTGTGGCTCACACGGTTTTCCTTGCAGCCCAATTCCTCTTAAAGAAGGCACAATGAGCTCTCCCAACACCCTAGTCTTCTCTAACTGCTTGTTTTTTGTGCTCTGCTTATTTTCTGTGCTCTGTCAGGACTGGTCTTTACCCTCCTCACCTACCATGCATTTATTCACTTTTCGGGAACGATACTCAGAACATGGCATGCAGAAGGTCTGCGCAGTGGATGCAACTACTTGCTTCATCCACAACTGCACCTCTATTTCCCTAAAATTGTCACCTTCAAGGACCTTCGTCCCTGGTAGCTGGAACTGGCCTTTCATTTGCTTCCTTTTTGATCAAACAAAAGACTATTGTCATTGGTGGCCTGAGATATATAATGGGTGCCCCTATTGGTCATACATGTTCCATGATGAACGTGGTAGCTATTCTTACCACTCATTTGGTTACCCTGAAGGGTGGACTTCTAGTTACATAAAGTGGCATAAAGGCTCTTCATCCAGTAACAATGGATGGTATACTTTAGATAAACCTGACCCCAAGGCCAAACGATGGGGCTATGTTGAGTTTGCTGTCTATGCTCGGACAACCTCAGTCAGACCCATAGGGTGGATGACTATTGGCCGCACCCTGATTACGCAACCTAAGGCAACCATCCAGGTAGTCGAACACATTAAGGACTCAGAATCAAAACTTCGAGATCATATCCATAGCTCATCCAAAAAGGATTCAGAGCCTTCAACCCTCTCAGGTCCCCCTCCCACATGGCTCAATTTGCTACACCAAACTTTTTGATTATTAAACTCCACCCCTCTTTCTGTGCCTACTTCTCAGTGCTTTCTCTGTGCTTCACTTAGTCGTCCACTTCTAGCAGCAGTCCCATTAGCGGCAGGAAATATTCCAGCAAAACCCTACAATTTCTCTAAAAAGGACAACCCCTACATGTGACACGTATCCCACTGTGGGAAAGTTATTCCACCAATACATTATTTCCTTTCATCTGTTTCCACCTGCCAATAATGAATCCTTTACCCATTTGTTCCTTGAGCTACAGCACTCCATAGAGCCCTGTGTTTATGCAACCTGGACATTTCCTCTGGTGTAATGGTTCTTTAAGTACCTCAACCATCAATGTCTCTGGCGCCTGTTTCTTGGTTACTGTAGTTCCTCAGCTATCTTTGTATACTCCCACCGAATTCTGACAGTTGGCCCTACCTTCCCGCACCCGTAGGGTAGTCTTTCTGCCGGTTCTGGTAGGCCTCATTTTAACAACCTCAGTGACGGGTCTCAGACTCTCTGGTGGAGCTATAGGTCATGCTCTATGGGATCCAATGACCTTCAACAAAAACTGCAGGAAACACTCAATACCATGGCTGAGTCTCTGGGTTCCTTGCAGCGGCAGGTTACTTCATTGGCACAAGTGGTTTTACAGAACCAAAGGGCAATTGATCTTCTCACTGCAGAAAAAGGGGTTACATGCCTATTCCTCAGAGAGGAATTTTGCTATTATGTTAATGAATCTGGGCTAATAAAAAAAATGTTGTTAAATTGCAGGAATTATAGACCCAATTGCTCAAACCTACCTCCTCCAATCCCATAACGGGGTTCTTCCAATCCTATCTTGCCATGTACTTACTACATATCTTGGGTCCCCTTATTTGGATGCTCCTTTTTTGTGCTCTCTTGCCCTGCATAATGAAGTGCCTTCAAACCCAACTGCATAAAATTCCTAATCAAACTTTCAACCAGCTTTTGCTTAGTCACTACCAGCCTCTGATGACCGATGAATCCCCAACATCTCCAAGAGAACAGTTCACTCAGTGATGAAGCTCACTACCAGGCACGATGGAATGCAACGGGTATTAGACAGCGGGAGACAACGAGCTCGGAGAACCTCTTAATCTGCCATCCTGGATTCATTGTCTTTACCACCTTCTAAGCTTTCTCATGGCCCTTGGCCTCTTCTATGTCAGTCCCCCCACATGGAACTTCTGCCAAAAATTGACATTTGCTTTAATTTTTATCTTCATTCTGTTTTTATTCGCTCTGATCTTCTTCAGGTGCTGGCGACACCATGTCCAGGCAACGCTTCCAGTATTTCCTTGAGTCTCTGTTACAGGACCAGTGGCTGATACCAACAATCTCTTCCATCCAGGACTGGTTCCATGCCATCGACATCTTTGGCTTCAGGGAACATTCATTGACTTCACCCCTATGAAAATAGCTGTCTATAGCCACTGGGTTTTATTTCTGGCTGCCATGATATCCCCATACCTGCCCCCTGAGCATTTCTCCACTTCTCTTTCTAGGCCCCACACCAGCCCCACACAGCAGGAAGCAGCCAGATCTGACAAACGACGCCCCACTTCCTAAGAAAACAAAAAGGGTGGAATGTTGGGAAAAGAATAAATGGCAGCCATACCGCAGAGAAAAACCCCAACATGGCGCCTAATGACTTCTTCTTCCTACCTTCTTCATTTCTGCAGTGGTGCAAAAAGTTCCCACCCTTGTGAACTCTCCCGCCAGCGCCAATTTCAAATCTCGCTTGTGGGGAACCTTAGCCCCAATTAGAACTAATTCCTGGGCTCTGGAGCTGATATTTGAAAGAACTTGTCAATAAACGGGTTGCTGCCATTTATCTAAGCCATACCATCTCCCCCTTAGTGCTATATAAGCACACAGCTTTTAGCAATAAAATTGGAATTCTCCCGGTGAAGTGTCATTGCGTGGGGAACTATTTCACTCATGTTCAGCAACAGGATATCCAAAGGTTCTCCAGTGCCACCTGGTAATGGGAATTTCAGAAATTTGATAGTATTTATTTAGCCATTTTTGAAGGATGAAGTTGGAGTCACTGTGCGTTTCAATTAATGCAGGAACCATTATGTGGTGAGGAAGCTCATTTAAATGAAATCTCTGGAGAAATCTCACAGGCAAGGCTTCCCAAAAAGTGGCCAAAAGGTCACATGAAGCCAGGATCATTGAGGTCTACAATATGAGTTCCATTTGTGTTTAGACTCTCAATTATGGCTGCCAAGTCTTTCAAAATAAAATCATGTGATATCCTGGCTGAGATTCTCACTGCACTGTGGAAAGACACCCTGGCCCTCGATCTCAGTTTTCAAGGGCGCATTTCATGCGTGGCCTCCTAAAATCCCAACACATTTCATGGCAATACTTCTTTGAGGTAAATTCCAGAACTCAGTCTCTAAGAGGAATCATGCCAGAATTCAAGCCCAGGTGGATCCAGTTATCTCTTCCAACCGCCAAACAAATGACCACAATTAAAACCAAACACTCCCACATGGCCCTCATCTTCTTCCATATAGACACTTATCATAACCTCTGGCTGGAGTTTTTCATGAGGGGTGCAGCCCAAGACAGTGTCAAAAATAAGCTCCCTTGCCCCTCATTTGCCTAAAGTCAAGGTGGCCTGGACACCCATCCGGTGAACCAGGAGTGATCAGATAGGCCAGCTGTTAATACTGCTCTGCATCTCCAATTTGAGGCCTACTGACTGTCAGTTATAGATTCTTTATATGATTTGGAGCCATGAGAAAACCCAAAAACCTATGGGTTAGCCTCTGCAGGGCTGTGCATAACTCATTTGAACCAAAGGATCCGTATTCTCACTTGATGGTGGTCAGGAACCTTACAAATGAATGCGAGAGACTTCATTCACAATAATTGCTCTTTTGGCCATTTTGGTTTTGGATGCACACATGGGATCTCTCTTTACATCCATCAGGTGCTGAGAATTTAAGCCACAACCTCACACAGGGCCAAGAGGCTGATTCAGACACATCCCTTTCCAAAGCAATTAAGCAAAGAGCCACAGGTGATGCCCATTCATTTCCATTTGAAAACTGTTTTCTTCAGGCTTCACAAAGGGGTGGCCTGAGGCAAAGACCTTCCTGACATTCAGGGAAACAGAACAATTGATAAGCAAAAGGCCGAAAGCATGGTTTCTCCACTGAGACTTTCTTGGTCACACTGATATCTGAGTTTTCTGAGATGCTCGCCATTCCCTTCAGCTATCCAGGACATGGCAATGTCACAGAGCTTGGAGGTGGTACATATTTTGGACACAAAACCATGAGACTATTCTGGAGAGTGGTGAGAATTCTGGAAGAAACAGGAACTTAGGAAGGTAGCAGGTGTTGCCCATGGATAAGGCAAGCTGCAGTCCATTCATAAATTGGGCAGGATGAATGCCGGGAATCTTTCTACTATACAGGACATATCAATTGTTGCATTCTATTTTCTAATGTCTACAACCACGGACACAGTGGGATCCACAGAAATAGAAACACTTGCCTTGTCCAACGACTTACTAGAAGAAGACCACTCCAAATCAAACAAACCATCTTTCCTACCTATTATCAGATCATGAGACAAAACCACAAAATCACACCCACCCCACAAAGACACCTCCTTCCCCCATGTAACTCTGTGACTATCCGGAGTTTCCTCTGAGTGGTGGGCCATACTATGTTCCCCCAAAATGGCCTGTCCTATCTCAGATCTGGTCTCCTTGGCCAACTCTGTGAAGTTGTCAGGAGCCTGCGGTGAACCACTACCTACTTTCTCAGGAAAGGCCCCTATTCAGAGCTCTCCTGGTATTTGGCCATCCTCACATATGTAGGTACCAAGAAAGACTGACACTCTCCTTGGTAAATTCAAACAAGTGAGCCTACTGGGTCTGGGACTGGACTGGCTCCGGGTGCCTGGCTTCCTGGATCCCAAGTTAAGAGAGTTCCATCACCAAGGAAGTGAGGTAGATCACTTCTTCAGGAACTGAATGAGGTCATTGCCTTGACAACCACTTTGTCCTAACAGTTGCTTTCAAGAGTCCCATGAGATGGAGGCTGCCCCTACTTCCTGTTACACTTTCACAAGTTAGAATGGTATATAAACCATGGGCACCCGGGAACAGCTCTCCACCTAGGACTGTTTTGGTCCATCTTCTCTACATTAAGAAGAGAGAGGCTGATTCATACACATCCATTCATGCTGACAAGGTTGTTTGCCATTGAAGATGACTTTTCTCTCTCAGGTCTTTCGTAGCTGCCTACATCTTCTCAAGGGATCATTTCTGCATGGACCTTTGATGTTCTCAACAGCTGGAACATGCCCTACATTCCTGTATTTTAAGAGCAACCCTGTCCCTGCTGTTCTGTAAAGTTCGATTGAGAGAACAGTGTATGGTTTGGGTTAGTAACATGTTCAATTTGGGGTTAGGAATCTTTCTGCATGACGAATAATGGTATTGGGAAACTATGATACTTACAAGAATATATAGGTGAAATATAAGTATAAAAACAGAAATCTAGGGAAGATATGAAGTCCAGAAGGGCATTGGGCCCTTAATTGGCACACTTAGCTTTGAATTATTTTCTGCAAAAATGTCTCAGATAAATCTATATACAATGGCATAGGAGCTTGTACCTTGGATGATTGAATGTCGAATAGAACACCCACTCAAAAAGGGATTGTCGGTAGGATTAGAAAGATAGTCAGTAGGTTTACAAAGAAGAGTGAGAATAGGATTTAGACCAAAAGTTCTTAAGCAATAGGGTTTCAGGTAGACAGTGAATGTAAATGTCAGCACAAGTGAAGAGTCAGTCACAATGATGAACAGGGGAAAATATGTAGGAAAATAGATATAAATAGAGACATTACTAAATAAGGCAAAGTATAAAGTGAGTGATAGGATTAGACATTTTCAACAGGCTTGAGGTTGAATATATAATCTTAGAAAGAAACAAAATTGTAGTCACCAATAAGATTGACATTTGAGAGCATTAGGCCACCTGGACATGGAAGGTTTTAGTAATCCATGCTCACTTTCCATTTAGGCTCTGGTACAACCTTAAGGGTGACCTTTGATTTTTTTGTCCAGAATATTACTGTGATAAAATGTATATATAGATCAGGTGACATGAGTAATTCTTCCACCATTTTTTGAGGAATATTTTGAAAACGTATAAATTAGTATTGAGGGTAAAAATAGGTGTACCCTGTGTTTATGAATATAGAGATAATGCATGAATAGACCATACAGTTAATAAATAATATAACTGGTTCCACTTTAAATAATGTATTGAATTGATATCTGAAAATACATAAGAAATCATATATTGATATATAATCATTCATAACAACTAGTTATACGTCTAATTGTAATCCTAGGGTTATGGTTTATCATGAAGAGTGAGTGAGTTTTGCTTCAAAAGTGATTATGGAAATCAAAAATAATGTGTTTGGAAAGAAGTCTCATGAAAAGACCAGTTTGAAACATGGCGGAACACGTGTTTTCTGAAGCAGAAAGTGATTGAAAGTGAAATAAATGCCTATAAATTTGTGAACTTGTGGATGAAATATATATCCAATAATGTGCATAAACTGAAGAAATAGTAATGTACTAGTTTTCAATAAAAATGAACTTCAAAATACTTATCATGTCCCATAGGAATCTACTTGCATTGATGTGAAAATGGATCAGTTACTGTAGAAATATTAGGATTTATATGCACCATTCACTGAAGTTAGTTTTCAATACTAGGAAAAAAATACGTATATCAGGTGAATGAATATTTCTGAGAATAATCTTGTGAAAAGTTGATTATAAATCCACATACATAATCATGAATGAATTTAGGGAGTGTATAATAAGACACATATATTAAATATTTTGAAATATCTGGAGAGAATATATATATATATATATATATATATATATATATATATATATATATCCACACACAGATTTTAAAAATTAGCAATATATATGCCAATCGAATTACACCGTGAAATATGAATCATCCACAGATCCAAAAATATTCATTTTACTGGATATGGATTTATGTATAACATTTTTCAACTAGGAAGCTCACCCATAGGTTGAATTTTCAGGTCAAACAGCGTTTAAGAGGAGTGATCTCTTCTCACACTTTGTATCTGCCAAGTCATGTAACTCACAAGAATGTACGTGTGATACCAGGTAGGATTCTATATGTGCATATAAAAATACATGTGCTGAATAGAATACAGAGAAAGGGAGACAGGAATTCACATATTTGTTAACTTTAAAAGCACATGGAAAACTATTTCAACAAAAAATTGACTAGATTTATAACTCCTACCCTATATAATGCAAAAGGCAAGTCCAAGTATACAACATGCCTCCTCTGAACTGCTTGTATTTCTATTCTGTTTCCGTAATTTTTCTCCATTATATTAGGATTAGTATTCAGAATCTAGCAGGGCATGTGTTAGTGTCAGGATTCAGTATTTCAAATGTAAAATAGAAAAATGAATCCAATGTGTATGCAAATATGTGCTAAACAAAATCTTCCCACTCTCATCCAGAACAATTCCTTGACATTTTTTTCGCCCAAAGTAAGACACAATTAGAGGAGAAGAGTAATAAAATCTGTGAATAATATGCTCAGGAGTTTACAACCTTGGAAGTGGTAGAGGAGTTTCCCTAGTATGGGACAGGGTAAACACTCCATAAACATGGAGCTCTGCTGGCCTAAATACTTCTTGAGAAACTGCCTCTGAGTTTGGGCACTTGAAATATATGTTGTTGTCAGGAGCTTTAGCTTCTTTTTAGTGAGACTATCAAAGCTGTGTCTGCATCTATGTGACCTGGAGGACATGGTTTCTTATTTTCCAATGAACATGAGGCAGCTGTGCTGAATTCTCTCTTTGTAAGTAAACTGTGGCCACTGGGGGCTAAGGGTATTCCCATGTGGACTGGGAAGCGATTTGGTCATCCTCCACTTTTCGTGGTGTTTCTTGCTGCTGCACTGGGACTTTGGCATTTGCTTCATGAAATAAAAGAAGTTCAACTGGGACACAGTTCTGGAGGCAATTCTTTCATGTGTGGTTGGTCAGGGAATGCAGGAGAATGCACCAACCAGGCTTCTATCCCACATAGCTTGGCCCCATGTGCATAGTAACCTGATTCTAAACATTGCCCGGAAACATCTCCATATAACCAGAAGCCTTTACATGGAAGGGTTTGCTGGCTGCACCATGTAAGTCACAAGACATTTGGGATCCAATGGCAGATCCACATGGCCCCACCACAAATTTTTTATCACACACCTGCCTACCACAGCTCTAGGCCCACTACTCAGCAGGTTCCAACATACTGGCATCTCTGTTCTACACCATTTTCATGAAACCCACTCAATCAAGGCACTGTCTTGCATATTTACGATCAGCAACAGGACATCCAAAGTTTCTCCAGTGCCACCTGGTCATGGGAATTTCAAAAATTTCATGGTATTTATCTAGGCATTTTTCAAGGATGACGTTGCAGGCACTGTGGGTTTCAATTCATTCAGGAACCTTTAAATGGTGAGGAAGCTCATTTCAATGAATGCTCTGTAGAACTCTCACAGGCAAGGCTTCCCAAAGAGTGGCCAAAATGTCACATGAAGCCAGGCCTATTGAGGTCTACAATGTGACGTCCATGGGTGTTGTGACTCTCAACAATGGCTGGCAAGTCTTTCAGAATTAAATCATGTGATCTTCTGGCTGAGATACCCAGGGTTCTGTGGAAAGCCACCCTGGGCCTAGATCTCAGTTTCCAAGGGTGATTCTCATGGGTGGACTCCTAAAATCCCAACAAAATTCATGGCAATACTTCTCTGAATTCAGTCTCTAAGGGGAATCACACCAGAGTTCAAGCCCAGGTGGTCCCAGTCATGTCTTCCAACCGGACACAAATGACCAAAATTAAAACCAAAACCCTCCCATATGGCCCTCATCTTCTTCCATATAGACACTAATCACAACCTCTGGCTGAAGGTTTCCATGAGTGGCGGAGTCCAAGAGAGTGTCCAAAATAACTCCCTTGCCCCTCATTGGCGTAAATTCAGGGTGGTCTGGACACCCTTCATGTGAAACAGGAGTGATCAAATATGCTAGACGTTAATACTTCTATGCTTCTCCAATTTGTGGAAAACTGAGTGTCAGGTATATATTTTTATGTGATTTGCAGTCATGAGAAAACACAAGCTCCTCTGCAGGTCTTTGAAGAACCCATTTGACCCAAAGGATCCCTATTCTCACTTGATGGAGTTCAAGAACTTTAAAGAGGAAGGCGACAGACTTCATCCACAAGGACTGCTTTTTGGCCATTTTGGTTTTGGATGCACACATGGGATCTCTCTTTACATCCACCACGTGCTGAGTATCTAAGCCACAACCTCACACAGGGCCAAGAGGCTGATTCAGACACATCCCTTTTCAAAGCAATTAAGCAAAGAGCCACAGGTGATCCATATTCATTTCCATTTGAAAACTGTTTTCTTCAGGCTTCACAAAGGGGTGGCATGAGGCAAAGACCTTCCTGACATTCAGGGCAACAGAACATTAGGTTAGCAAACGGCCCAAAGCAGTGTTTCTCCACTGAGACTTTCCTGGTCACACTGATATCTGAATTTTCTGAGACGCTCGCCATTCCCTTCAGCTATCCAGTACATGGCCATGTCACAGAGCTTGGAGGTGGTACATAACTTGGTCACAAAATCATGAGCCTATTCTGGAGAGTGGCCAGAATTCAGGAAGAAAACAGGAACTTAGGAAGATAGCAGGTGTTACCCATCCATAAGGCAAGCCGCATTCCTTTCATACATTGGGCAGAAAGAATTCTGGTAAGCTTTCTACTAGCCTGGACACATCCTTTGATGCATTGCATTCTCTTTTCTAATGTCTACAACCATGGACACAGTGGGATACACAGACTTAAAAACACTCGCCTTGTCAAATCACTTGTTAGAAATCGTCCACTCCAAACCAAACAAACTGCCTTTCCTACCTATTCTCAGAACATGAGACAAAAATCACAAACACACACTCACACCCACAAATTCACCTCCTTTCCCAAAGTAGGTCTCTGACTATCGGGTGTGACCTCTGACTGGTGGGCCGTACTATGTTCCCATCAAATGGCCTTTTCTGTCTCAGATCTGGTTTCCTTGGCCAACTCTGTGAAGTTGTCAGGAGACAACGGTGAGCCACTTCCTGCTTACTCAGGAAAGGCCACTCTTCAGAGCTTTCCTGGCATTTGGCCATCCTCACATCAGTAGATACCAAGAAAGACTGACTCTGTCTTTGGTAAATCAAAAGAAGTGAGACCACTGGGACTGGGCCTGGGACTAGATTTTTGTGCCTGGATGCCTGTATCCCAAGTTCAGAGAGTTCCATCACCAAGAATGTGAGGTGAGGTCACTTCCTTCAGGAACTGAATGAGGTCAATGCCTTGGCAAGCACGTTGTCCTAACATTTGCTTCCAAAGGTCCCATGAAATGGAGGCTGTCCCTAATTCCTTTGACACTTTCACAAGTTAGAATGGTATATCAAACATTGGTAACCAGGAACAGCTCTCCACAGAGGCCTCGTTTGGTCCTTCTTCTCTACATAAAGAAGAGAGAGGCTGATTCAGACACATCCCTTCATGCTGACCAGGTTGTTTGCAATGAAAGATGACTTTTGCTCTCTCAGTTCCTTCATAGGTGTCTACAACTTCTCTAGGGATCATTTGCGCATAGACCTTTGAGTTTCTCAGCAGTTGGAAGATCCCCTAAATTCCTGTATTTTAAGACCAACTCTGTCCTTGCTCTTCTCTAAAGTTAGATTGAGGGAACAGTGTATGGTTAGGGTTAATAACAGGTTTGATTTGGAATAGAAATCATTCTGCTGGATGAATAATGGTATTGGGAACCTGCGATATTTTCAAGAATATATAGGTAAAATATATGAATCTGAAAACAAAAATCTAGGTAAGATTTGAAGCCCAGAAGGGCATTGGGCTTTTGATTGGGTATTAAGCATAGGACCTTGTAACTTGGATGATTGATTTTCAAAGAGAACTTCCAGTCAAAATGGATAGTCAGTAGTATTAGGAAGATAGTCGGTATGTTTATAAAGGAGAGTGAGTATAGGATTTGGACCAAAAGTTCTTTAGCTATAGGGTTTCGGGTATTGAGTGAATGTAAATGTCAGCACATGTGAAGAATTAATCACAATGATGAACTGGGGAAAATATGTAGGAATGCAGATATCAATAGAGACTTTAGGAAATCTGGCAAAGTATAGTCGGTAGTGAAATGTTAATAAAATAGATTCTTGTCACTTCCTGTTTTACTGTATGCTTAATAAAACACTGTTGAAATCTTGAGAAGTGATTTCTAATCTTTTTCCCAGAATGTGCTGTCCCCAACTGCCAAACTTCAGAATGTACTCCCTCACCCAGTTGCACCCAAACTGCTCACCCGCCCAGGCCCATCAATAAACTTTCCTCCCTGCCCTCTTCAAGGAAAGTATATAAGCTCTGCTTAAGCTGTTCTCAGGGTTCTCTGCTCTATTCAAATGAGCTCTGAGCCCCAGCATGCTGGACCCCCAATAAACCCTTTGTTTTTGCATGAGAGAGTCTCTTGGTGGTCTCTTCCCCCAATGCTCTTCCGATATTTATATATGGAGGTTCCACCGAAATCCAGCAGTGGTGAACGAGAGACCCCAATGGGCTACTCTCAGGGTAAGTAAGGCACCTCTTTCTGGTTTCAGGTTTCAGGTTAGGGCTTGGCAAAATGGCTGTCGATGAAGTGTGTGAGCTCTCTTTGATGGTGGCTGGCAGACGTGTCACAGAGCCACAAGCCAAGTCCCTGGGGGACGCCACAGAGGACTCGGGAATCAAGGAATAATAGTCTCCTCGACTCAGTGATACTTTGTTTCAGATTCGGTATTGCCAGCCCATCGGGTTTTGCCACCTGCTCAGTCTTGGTCTCAGTGTTGGACGTCCATTGCCTGTCTTTATTGTTTTCTCTTGTCTGTGTCCTGTGTCGTTGCTTTTACTGTTTGTGTATCTTTCATTATGGGACAGATCACTTCAATGCCTCTGTCCCTGACCCTTGATCTATGGACCAAAGTCCGCTTAAGGGCTCAGAATGTTTCTTTTTTAGTAAAACGCTGGACCTGGCAGACTCTGTGTGCCACAGAATGGCCCACCTTTCGATTCGGATGGCCCCTAGAAGGATCTTTCTACTTCCCACTAATTTAAAAAGACAGAGATATTGTCTTACAGCCAGGGCCACATAGCCATACTGATAAACAGGAATATACCTTAACTTGGCAGGACCTCTGCAAATCTCCTCCTCCGTGGGTGAAGCCTTTCCTTGCTGTGTCCCCGTTCCTACTCCTTCCCCCACGATCTCTCAACCCCTCTGCTCCTCCTCCTCCTCCACCCTCTGTTCTCCCTGAGTCACAAGATTTGACTCTACTGGACTCTCGTCCCCCTCCTTATCTTCTACCCTTGTCCCACAACCCCCAACACCCTCTAAGTGATTCTCCAGCTGCTGACTCAGCCTCTCCGCAATTGGAGGACGCTAAGCCAGCCCAGGGCCCTCCAGATAACTCCCCTGCGTCACACAGAGCCCCTCCTCCCCTGGAGGAAGCTGGAGTTGCTAAAGGAACTCGCCGGTGGCAAATGATTGAAAACCCTGGAACTCCCGTGTTGCTTCCCTCCATCCCTAAGGACCAATGATTGACGATGGCCATAGGGAAAAAATGCAAGCCTACCAGTATTGGCCTTCTCCTCTTCAGACCTATATAAATGGAAAAATAACAATCCCCCTTTTACCGAGGACCCAACCTGGCTCTCAGGTCTGGTGAAGTCATTGATGTTTTCACACCAACCTACTTGAGATGACTGCCAAAAACTCCTAGGGACTCTCTTCTTGACAGAGGAACAAAAGAGAATCCTCCTGGATGCTAGAAAAAAGTATCCTCGGACCAAATGCGTGACCGACAAAACTTCCCAATATATTCAAAGCCGGCTTTCTCTTGAAACGACCCAACTGGGACCCCAACACCTTTGAAGGTAGGGAGCATCTGTCCACTTATCGCCGGGCTCTAATAGTGGGTATCTTAGTGGCCGCTAGGTGACCAACTAATTTGGCCAAGGTAAGAGAGATTATTTAAGGGCCTGATGAATCTCCCTCTATGTTCTTAGAGATAATTATGTAGGCATATAAGAGACATACTCCTTTCGATCCTCAGGCAGAGGATCAAAAGGCATCTGTCACAGTGGCCTTTATTGGGAAAGCTGCCCTGGATATTAAAAGAAAGTTACAATGCTTAGATGGATTACAAGATATGACTTTGAGGGATTTATTCAGAGAACCCGAGAAGGTATACTTTAAGAGAGAGACTGAGGAAGAGAAGGGAGCTGAGTGAGGATAAAAGAAACAAAAGACAGACTAAGGCATTGACTAAGGTCCTGGTCACAACAACAAATAGGCCAGAAATTAAGAAACAGAGAGACAGGAAGGGATACCTGGGCACACACTAGAGGCCACCCCTGGCCTGAGATCAATGTGCCTACTCTAAAGAAAAAGGACACTGGGCCAAAGAGTGCCCTAGAAAGAGACAGCCATGCCAGCCAGATATTCTGACTCTGGAGGAATACTAAGAAAGTCCGGGCTCAGATCCTCTCCCTGACCTCAAGGTAACTTTTGAAGTGGAGGGGAACACAATAAACTTTGAAGTAGATGCAGGGTGAATATACTCAGCCCGTAAGGCCCATTGGGCCCTCTACCGAATAAAAGGTCTCTAATTCAAGAGTCTAACAGAAGTAAATATCGGGCTTTGACAACTACGAGGACCATGGACCAGGGAAAAGGAAAAATCCATCACTCCTTCCTAGTAATCCCAGAATGCCTGGCCCCATTGATGGGCAGAGTTCTGCTCACCAAGCTCTGGGCCAAAATAACTTTTAACCCTGAAGGCCCTCAAGTGGAATTTTTTAATTCTTCAGTAACTACTCCTATAATCATGGCTCTAACTATGTCAGTAGCAAATGTTCATCAACTCACTCACCTTTGTTCAAAGAAACTGCATTCATTCGTGAAGGATCAAGAACACAGTTTTCCACTAACCTACTCACAGCAAAAGGAAATAACTGAATGGGTAACAAAAGCCTGTCAGGTCCATTAATTGGTTAAAGCTTACACTTCCAAGCTTCCTGCAGGAAAGCACCTATGAGGAACCAGACGAGGACAATTCTGGGAAGTGGACTTTACTGAAATTAAGCCAGTAAGGTATGGACTTAAATAACTCCTAGTCTTTGAACATACATTTTCAGGATGTATTGAAGCCGTCCCCACACACACACAAAAAAAAGAAATAAAAAAGAAGAAAAAAGAAACATTGCAAATGGTTGTAAAGAAGATCCTGGAAGATATTTATTCTCCCCTTGACGACCAGTAGTCTTAACCCTCATCAGCCCCTTAAGCTGCGATGGCTGATCACAAATCCTACTGGACACGAAGTATGGCCTATCTCGAATACAGCCAGCTTACGAACCTGGTGGCCATCTCTCCATCCAGTCATTTGTCAGCTGGCTATAGGTCTTTCCTATTGGGATATCCCTGATTAACAGGATCCCACTAAAATTCCATTAAATTCCTTCCATACCATAGATAATGGAAACAAACATTATAGATGTAGGGACACGTGAGCCAGATGCAGGTTGGCTAGCCTAGATTACTATGTTTGCCCGGCAGACTATCAAAGCCACAAACAGTCACGGCTGTGGGGGGGGAGAGCAGACTTCTATTGTAAGTCATGGGGATGTGAGCATACAGGGACTGTCAGATGGAACCCAAACTCCTCATCAAATTCTGTACACAGCATTGGCCATATTATGAATTAGATAACCAAAACCGATGGCCCCCAGAGGGGTCTCTAGATCCTCAAATTCTGTGTGACCTTTTTAACTTCTGCAAGTGCTCAAAAGGGTGAATGGAGATTCCGCTATGTGGAGGCCTTCTCTCTCCTTTGCTCACATCCTGAACTATGCTTCTCCAATAGATGCTCACCCTCAGCCTTGTGCTCCAGACTCTCTGCTGTCACTCCCACCTCAGCAACTTGATTTCTCCCCTCCAATATCTAGATCAAAAACCCAAATCTCGACTGGTTCTCAGACCATTGCTCCCTTGCTGAGGTTGCAGGTACTGAGGTACCACTCCATTCACTCACTCCTCTCCTCTCCTGTCAGTGCCCGCACTGGGTCCCACCCAGTCCTCTTACCACCTAATGCAAAGCTCAAACCCGCTGAGAAGAATCCTCAGACCCTAATACAAGATGTAATGAAAATGGCCTTTAATGTTGCTTTGTCATCACTAAAAACAGGTTACTAAGAATTTAAAGTCCCTCACAGGCTTTTTGGAATCTCACTCCCGTCTCCCCCTCTGTTCTATCTGTTCTATTGCTCAAGTTTTTGTTGCTATTAAGATCCCAAAGCCCTCTCCCAATATTCTTTTACATCTCTCCTTCCTCATTCTCAGATCCACAGAGCTGCTCTTATACCTGCCTTCCAAATTGTCCCCCTCTGTACCAGGCCCACAGAAAAGTCTTAACTGACCTTCTCCAGAAGTCTTCACCATGGCTGATTTAGGACTTTCAGCAAAAGAATCCCGATAAAAGAGTTCACTGTAGATAAACTTCCTATTTTTGTGTTGCCCTGGTCTCCTTGGCAACTGGCTAAAAAATTCAGCACTCCTGATCTAGACACACCCTTACTAGTTTTTCACAAAATATTTGAAAAAAAGGCCTCTGGCCTTGAGCTGGGGCTTCACAGAGATGGCTACATTTCTAAGATAAAGAAGTTACAAACTGGGCTGTATGGAAACAGCTGGAAGGGGGAAAAAAAGAAAGGGAAGACACCCCCACCCAGGTGTCCTTGAAAAGTTAACTTGCCCAAACTGAGGAAAAAACAGAAACAAAAACTGCTTTTTGTGAACTTCTGCAGACTGTGAACTTCTGAGCCCCTTCCCTTACGTGTTGGGTACAAAATTCTGAAACTACGTAACTTGGGTTTCAGGGGATTAATTGATTACAACAGAAGCAATGCCCTCTGAATCTGGTTGAAACCAAAAAAGACTGTTTCCGTGTCTTTGGTGCTATCTTAGGTGCCTTGCCTTGTCCGTCCCTACAACAGTATAATTCTATATACTTAAACATTGTTTATGTTTTCATGAAATGGTCAACAGATGTGATTAATTGTGAAATGGTGCAGATGTTTCCCAGAGTGCTCTATCATGACGCAGGTTCATCTGAAGATCAAAGAGGGGGACATACAACCCGGTTCCGCTGGGAACATATGTCCCTCACCTTAGCCATTCTATTACGAATAGGAGATGCTGCAGGGTTGGGCACAAGAACCACTGCTCTGGTCCATGGGACACAACAAGTGACCCAATTAGAAGCAGCAATAGATCAAAACTTAAAGATTTTAGAAACCTCCATCACAGCTTTGCAGGAATCTTTAACCTCTCTCTCTGAAGTTGTTTTACAGAACAGTCAAGGGTTGGACCTCCTTTTCATGACAGAGGGGGGCCTTTGTGCTTCATTGAGGAAAGAATGTTGTTTTTATGTCGACAATACTGGAGTTGTAAAAAAATCTATGAGTAAATTAAAAAGATGCCTTGAAGAGCAACAACGAGAGAGAGAGAGGCACAGAAAGGGTAGTTTGAGTCTTTTTTTACACAGTCCCCCTGGTTAATTACGTTTTTATCAACCCTGGCCGGTCCAATAATAATCCTCATATTATTACTAACTATAAAACCCTGTTTCCTCAACCATGTAATTTCTTTTCTCCAAGCTCAAATTGGACAAATTAAAATTATGGTAATACCCCACTAGCAGACATAGAATGTGACACCCCACAAAGATCACTTTTATGATTAAAAGTAGCCAGAAAAAGAAGTGGGGAATGAAAGGTTAATAAAATATGTACTTGTCACTTCCTGTTTTTCTGTACACTTAACGAAACACTGTTGAAATCTTGAGAACTCTTTGCTAATCTTGTTGCCAGAATGTGCTGTCCCCAATTGCCAAACTGCAGAATCTACTCCCTCACCCGGTTGAATAGAAACCTGAACTGTACTTGGATCATTGAATGTAGAAGAGAACATCCATTCAAAAAGTTATAGTCAGTTGGATTAGAAAGATAGTCGGTAAGTTTAGGAAGAAAAGTGAGTATCGGATTTGGAACAAAAGTTCTTTAGCAATAGGGTTTTGGTTAGAGAGTCAATGTAAACGTCAACACAAGTGAAGAGTCAGTCACAATGATGCACAGGGCAAAATATGTAGGAAAGCAGATATCAATAGAGACATTAGGAAATCAGGAAAAGAATAAAGTGAGTGATGGGATTAGATATTTTCAACAGGGTTGAGGATGAATATATGAGCTTAGGATAAAACAAATATGAAGTCAACAATAGGATTGACATTTGATAGCATTAGCGTAGCCCAAGACAGTGTCCAAAATAAGCTCTGTTGCCCCTCATTTGCCTAAATTCCCAGTGGCCTGTACACCCTTCCTGTGTACCAGGAGTGATCAAATAGGCCTGCCCTTAATACTGCTCTGCTTCTCCAATTTGAGTCCTAATGAGTGTCGGGTACAGATTCTTTATGTGAATTGGAAAGATGAGAAAACTCAAGCACCTATTGGATAGCCTCTGAATAGATTTGAAGAACTCATTTGACCCAAACGATCCCTATTCTCACTTGATGGAATTCAGGAACCTTACAGAGGAAGGCAAAATACTTCATCAACAATGACTGCTCTTTATGCCATTTTGGATTTTATGCACCCATGGGATCTTTCTTTAGATCCATCAGGTACTGAGAATCTAAGTCAAAGAATCACACTGGGCCAAGAGGCTGATTCACACACATCTCTTTCCAAATCAATTAAGGAAAGAGCCAAAGGTAAAGCATATTCATTTCCATTTGAAAAATCTTTCCTTCAGGATTCACAAAGGGTTGGCCTGAGACAAAGACCTTCCTGACTCTCAGGGCAACAGAACAATAGGTAAGCAAATGGCCCAAAGCAGGGATTCTCCACTGAGACTTTACTGGTCACACTGATATCTGAGTTTTCTGAGATGCTTGCCATTCCATTCAGCTATCCAGTATATGGCCATGTCACAGAGCTTGGAGGTAGTACATATCTTGGACACAAAACCATGAGCCTATTCTGGAGATTGGCCATAATTCAGGAAGAAAACAGCAACTTAGGAAGGTAGCAGGTATCGCCCATCAATAAGGCAAGCCGCATTCAATTCATAAATTGTGCTGGATGAATGCTGGGAAGCTTTCTATGAGACAGGACACATCCATTGATGCATTCTCTTTTCTAATGTCTACAAGCACGGACACAGTGGGATACACAGACATAGAAACACTTGCATTGTCAAACGACTTACTAGAAACTGTTCACTCCAAACCAAACAAACCGCCTTTTCTAACTATTCTCAGAACATGAGACAAAACCACAAACCCACACCCGCAATGGCACCTCCTTCCCCCAAATAGGTCTGTGACTCTCCGGAGTGTGCTCTGACTGATGGGCCATACTATGATGCTCCGAAATGGCCTGACCTGTCTCAGATCTGGTCTTCTTGGCCAACAATGTGAAGTTGTTAGAAGCCAGGAGTGAGCCACTATCTGCTTTCTCAGGAAGAGCCCCTCTTCCGAGCTTTCCTGGCATTTGGCCATCCTCACATCAGTAGGTATCAAGAAAGACTGACTCTGTCCTTTGTAAATCCAAAAAAGTGAGACCACTGGGACTAGAACTGAGACTGGCTCTGGGTGCCTGGCTTTCTGTATCCCAAGTTCAGAGAGTTCCATCACCATGGAAGTGAGATGAGATCACGTCCTTCAGGAACTGAATGAGATCACTGCCTTGGCAACCACTTTGTCATAACAATTGCTTCCAACGGTCCCATGAGATGAGGGCTGCCCCTACTTCCTGTGACACTTTCACAAGTTAGAATGGTATATCACCCGTAGGCAAAAGGGAACAGCTCTCCACACAGGCCGGGTTTGGTCCATCTTCTCTACATTAAGAAGAGATAGGCTCATTCTGACTCAACCCTTAATCCTGACCAGGTTGTTTGCCATGGAAGATGATTTTTGCTCTCTCAGGTCTTACATAGCTGCCTACATCTTCTCCAGAGATCATTTCTGCATGGAGCTTTGAGGTTCTCAACAGATGGAAGATACACTGCATTCCTGTATTGTAAGACCAACACTGTCCCTGCTCTTCTGTAAACATAGATGTGAATTGGAGTCATGAGAAAACCCACGAACCTATGGGATAGCCTCTGCAGAACTTTAAAGAATTCACTTGACCCAAATGATCCCTATTCTCACTTAATGGAGGTCAGGAACCTTACAGACGAAGGCGAGAGACTCTATCCACCATGACAGTTCTTTTGTCCATTTTGGTTTTGGATGCACACATGGGATTTTTCTTTAGACCCATCATGTGCTGTGAATCTAAGCCACAGCCTCACATAGGGCCAAGAGGCTGATTCAGACACATCCATTTCCAAAGCAATTAACCGAAGAGGCACAGGTAATGACCATTCAATTCCATTTGAAAACTATTTTCTTCAGGCTTCACAAAGTGTGGCCTGAGGCAAAGACCTTCCTGACATTCAGGGCAACAGAATAGGTAAGCAAAAGGCCCAAAGCAGGGTTTCTCCACTGAGACTTTCTTGGGCATACTAATATCTGAGTTTTCTGAGATACTCACCATTCCCATCAGCTATCCAGTACATGGCCATGTCACAGAGATTGAGGTGGTACATATCTTGGACACAAAATCATGAGCGTATTCTGGAGAGTGTCCAGAATTCAGGAAGAAAACAGGAATTTAGAAAGATACCAGGAGTTGCCCATCCATACGGCAAGCTGCAGTCCATTCATAAATTGCTCAGGATGAATGCTTTGAAGCTTTCTCGTAGACAGGACACATCCATTGATGCATTCTCTTTTCTACTGTCTACAATCACGGACACAGTATGATATATAGACACAGAAACACTCACGTTGTCAAAGGACTTACTAGAAACAGTCCACTCCAAAACAAACAAACCAGCTTTCCTAACTATTCTCAGAACATGAGACAAAACCACAAACTCACACTCACACCCAAAAAGGCACCTCTTTCCCCCAAGTAGGTCTGTGTCTATCCGGAGTGTCCTCTGACTTGTGGGCCATACTATGTTCCCCAAAAGTGGCGTGTCCTGTCTCCGATCTGGTCTCTTTAGCAAACTCTGTGAAGTTGTCAGGAGCCCGTGGTGAGAAACTACCTGCTTTCTCTGGAAAGGCCAGTCTTCATAGTTTCCAGGTATTTGGCTGTCCTCACATCAGTAGGTACCAAGAAAGAGTGACTCTGTCTTGTTAAATCCAAACAAGTGAGCCCACTGGGACATGGAGTGGGTTTGACTCTGTGTGCCTGGTTTCCTGGATCCCAAGATCACAGACTTTCATCACCAATAATGTAAGGTGAGGTCACTTCCTTCAAGAACTGAATGAAGTCACTGCCTTGGAAATCACTTTGTTTTAACAGTTTCTTCCAAGGTTCCCAAAAGATGGAGTCTGCCTCTACTTGCTGTGACTCCTTCATAAGTTAGGATGGTATATCAACCATAGGCACCGGGGAACAGCTCTCCACACAGCCATGGTTTGGTCCATCTTCTCTACATTAGGAAGAGAGAGGCTAATTCAGACACATCCCTTCAACCTGACCAGGTTGTTTGCCATGGAAGATGACTTTTGCTCTCTCAGATCCTTCATACCTGCCTACACCGACTCAAGGGATTATTTCTGCAGGGACTTTTGAGGTTCTCAGCTGGTGGATGATACCCTACCTTCCTGGATTTTAAGACCAACTCTGTCCCTGCTCTTCTGTAAAGTGAGATTGAGGGAACAGTGTATGGTTAGTGTTAATAGCATGTTCGATTTGGGTTAGGAGTCATTCTGCTGGATGAATTATGGTATTGGGAACCTGTGATATTTATAAGAATATAAATGTGAAATATATGTATGAGATCAGAGATCTGGGAAAGATTTGAAGCCCAGAAAGGCATTGGGCCCTTGATTGGTATACTTAGATTGAATTATGTTCTGCACCGAGGTCTCAGATAAATCGATATACAATGGCATAGGACCCTATACCTCGGATGATTGAAAGTAGAAGAGAACATCCAGTCAAAAAGGGATAGTCTGTAGGATTAGGAAGATAGTCAGTAGGTTTAGGAAGAAGAGTGAGTCTCGGAGTTGGACCAAAAGTTCTTTAGCAATTGGTTTTCAGTTAGAGGGTGAATGTAAATGTCAGCACATGTGAAGAGACAGTCACAATGATGAACTGGGAAAAATATGTAGGAAAGCAGATATCAATAGGGGCATTAGGAAATCAGGAAAAGTATAAAGTGAGTGATAGGATTAGATATTTTAAACAGGCTTGAGGTTAAATATATAATCTTAGGAAGAAACAAATATGTAGTAACCAATAGGATTGATATTTGAGAGCAGTAGGCACCCTGGACATAGATGCTTTTAGTAATCCATGGTCACTTTCTATTTAGGCTTTGGTACAATCATATGTGTGACCTTTGAATTTTGTGTCCAGAATACTACTGTGGTAAAATGTATATGTAGATCAGGTGACATAAGTATTTCTTCCACCATAAAGGGGAGTAATATTCTGGAAACTTATAAATTAGTACTGGGGATACAAATAGGTGTACCTTGTGTTGATGATTATTGAGATGATGCAGGAATAGACCATATTGTGAATAAAGTATGTAACTGGATCCAACATTAAATAATGGATTGAGTTTGCATCTGAAAATATATTGGAAATCTTATATTGATATATATACCATCATTCCAACGAGTTATATATGCAATGGTATTATTAGGGTTACCGTTTATCGTGAAGAGTGAGTTTTGCTTCAAAAATGATTATGGAATCGAAAATAATGTGTTTAGAAAGAAGTCTAGTGAAAAGACCAGTAAAGAAACATGGAGGAATACATGTGTTCTGAAGTAGTAAGTAATTGAAAGTGAACCAAATGCCAAAAAAATTTGTGAAGTTGTGGATGAAAAAATACATCCTATGATGTCCATAAACTGAAGAAATAGTAATGTACCAGTGTTGAGTAAAAATGAACTTCAAATTACACATCATGTCCCATAGCAATCTACTTGCATTGATGTTAAACTGGGTCAGTTACTGTAGAAATATTAGGATTTTTAAGCACCATCCACTGAACTTAGTTTTCAGTAGTAGGAAACCAAAATATATTTCAGGTGTATGAATATTACTGAGAATAATCTTGTGAAAATTTGAATTTAAATGAACATAAATGAATATGAATGAATTTAGGGAGTGTATAATAAGACACATATTTTTCATATTTTTTTAAAATCCGTAGAATATACACACACACACACGCCCACACACACACACACATGCACACACACACACACATTAATATTTAGCAATATATATGCCAATCGATATTCATCATGAAATATAATTCATTCACAAATCCAAAAATATTCATTTTACTGAACATGGATTTATGTATAGTGTTTTTCACTAGGAAGCTCACCCATAGGTGGAATTTTCAGTTCCATCATTATTTAGGGAGAGTCATCTCTTCTCACAATTTTTATATTCCAAAGTCAGTGATCTTACAAGAATGTACGTGTGATACCAGGTAGGATATTGTATATGCATAAAAAAATTACATGTGCTGAATAGGATACAGAGAAAGGGAGACAGGAATTTACATATGTGATAACTTTAAAAAATCATGGAGAAATATTAAAATGAAAAGTTTACTAAATTTAAAACACATACTCTTGATAAAGAGAAAGACAAATACAAATATACACCATGCTTCCTATAAAAGGACTGTACTTCTATTCAGTTAGGTTTTTTTTTCTCCATGATATTAGGATTAGTAGTCAGAGTCTAGTAGGGTATGGGTTAGTGTCAGGGATTCAGTATTTCAAATGGAAAATAGGAAAATGGATCTAATGTGTATGCAAACATGTGATACACAAAAATCTTCCCTCTCTTATCCAGAACAATACCTTGACATAACCATCGCTAAAAGTAAGACACAATTAGAGGAGAGGAGTTAGAAAACCTGTGAATACATATGTGGAATGAAAAATGCTCAGGAGTTCACAACACTGGAGGTGGTAAAACAGTTTACAAAAGTATGGGAGAGGGTAAACACTCCAGAAACATGGAGCTGTGCTGACCTAAAGACTTATTGAGAAACTTCCTCTGAGGTTAGGCACAAGAAATATATGTATGGCAATATGTAAATCAATGGTTCTGCAACTGATGTGATTCTGCAATCTGTATATGGAGTAAAAATGGGAGCTCATATCCCACTTGAATCAAAGTGTGAAATTTGATATATCAAGAAGTATGTACTGTTTTGAACAACCTACAATAAAAATTAATTAAAAAAAGAAAAAGAAATATATGTAATTGTCAGGAGATTTAGCTTCGTTTGTAGTGACACCAAAAATCTGGGTCTGCATCTATGTGACCTGGAGGACATGGTTCTTTATTTTGTAATGAACATGAGGCAGCAGGTCTGAAATCTCCCTTTGTAGGTAAACTGTTGCTACTGGGAGCTAAGTGTCTTCCCGTGTGGTCTGTGAAGCCATTTGGTCATCCTCCACTTTTCAGGGTGTTTCTTACTGCTGCACTGGGAATTTGGTATTTGCTTCATGAAATACAATATGTTCAACTGGGACACAATGCTGGAGGGAGTTCTGTCATGTGTGGTTGGTCAGGGTCGGAAAGAGAATGTACGAACCAGGCTTCTATCCCACATAGCTTTACCCTTGACTATAGCAACCTGATTCTGAACATTGCCCTGAAACCTCTACATATAACAAGATGCCTTTACATATAAAGGTCTGCTGCCTGCACCATGTCAGTCGCAAGATTTGGAAGCCAATGGAAGATCCAGGTGGTCCTACCAAAAATATTTATTTACACACCTATAGTCCACTGCTCTACACCCACTACCCAGCAGGCTCCAACTTACTGGCATCTCTGTTCTACACCATTTTCACGAAACTCAGTCAATCAAGGCACTGTTTGTTATACTCATGATCAGCAACAGGATATCTAAAGGTTATCCAGTGCCACCTGGTCATGGGGATTTCAAAAATTTCATGGTATTAATCTAGTCATTTTTCAAGGATGAAGTTGGAGGCACTGTGGGTTTCATTTAATTCAGGAACCATTAAATGGTGAGGAAGCTCATTTCAATGAAAGCTCTGGAGAACACTCACAGGCAAGCCTTCCCAAAGAGTGGCCAAAAGGACACATGAATCCAGGCCCATTGAGGTATACAATGTGAGGTCCATGTGTGTTTGGACTCTCAATTATGGCTACCAAGTCTTTAAGAATTAAAACATGTGATATCCTGGCTCAGAATCCCTGAGCTCTGTGGAAAGCCATCCTGGGCCTAGATCTCAGTTTCCAAAAGCGATTCTCATGCGTGGTCTCCTAAAATCCCAACACTATTCATGGCAATACTTCTCTGAGGTCAGTTCCAGAACTCAGTCTCTAAGGGGAATCACACCAGAGTTCAAGCCCTGGTGGACCCAGTCATCTCTTCCAACTACCACACAAATTACCACAATTAAAACAAGAACCCTCCCATATGGCCCTCATCTTCTTTCATATAGACACTCATCATAATCTGGCTGGAGGTTTCCATGAGGGGTGCAGACCAAGACAGTGTCCCAAATAAGCTCCTTTGCCCCTCATTTGCCTAAAGTCAAGGTGGCCTGGACACCCATCCGGTGAACCAAAAGTGATCAAATAGGCCTGCCGTTAATACCGCTCCAATTTGAGGACTACTGTCTGTGGGGTTTAGATTCTTTATGTGAATTTTAGTCATGAGAAAACCCAAGCACAATGGGCTAGCCTCTGCAGGTTTTGTAGAACTCTTTTGACCCAAAGGATCCCATTCTCACTTGATGGAAGTCAGGAACCTTACAGAGGAAGTCGAGAGACTTCCTCCCAATAATTGCTCTTTTGGCGAATTTTCTTTTGGATGCACACATGGTAACTTTCTTTAGATCCATCAGGTGCTGAGAATCTAAGCCACAGCCACACACAGGGCCAAGGGCATGATTCAGACACATCCCTTTCCAAAGCAATTAAGGAAAGTGCCACAGGTATGCCCATTCATTTCCATTTGAAAACTGTTTTCTTCAGGCTTCACAAAGGGGTGGCCTGAGGCAAAGACCTTCCTGACATTCAGGGCAACAGAACAATAGGTAAGCAAAAGGCCGAAAGCAGGGTTTCTCCTCTGAGACTTTTCTGGTCACACTGATATCTGAGTTTTCTCAGATGCTCGCCATCCCCTACAGCTATCCAGTACATGGCCATGTCACAGAGCTTGGAGGTGGTACATATCTTGGACACAAAACCATGGGCCTATTCTTGAGATTGGCCGGAATTCAGGACGAAAATAGAAACTTAGGAAGGTAGCAGGTGTTGCTCATCGATAAGGCAAGCTACAGTCCATTCATAAACGCGGCAATATGAATGCTGAGAAGATTTCTACTAGACACGACACATCCATTGATGGATTCTCTTTTCTAATGTCTACAACCACGGAAACAGTGGAATACACAGACATAGAAACACTCGCCCTGTGAAAAGACTTACTAGAAACAGTCCACTTCAAATGAAACAAACCGACTGTCCTACCTATTCTCAGAAAATGAGACAAAACCACAAACCCACAACCACACCCACAAAGGCACCTCCTTCCCCTAAGTAGGTCTGTGACTATCCAGAGTGTCCTCTGACTTGTGGGCCATAATATGTTCCCCCAAAATGGCCTTTCCTGTCTCAGATCTTGTCTCCTTGGCCAACTCTGTGAACTTCTTAGGAGCCAACGGTGAGCTACTACCTGCTTTCTCATGAAAAGCCCTGCATCGAGCTTTCCTGGCATTTGGCCTTCCACACATCTGTAGGTACCAAAAAATACTGACCCTGTCCTTTGTAAATCCAAACAAGTGAGACCACTGGGACTGGGACTGGGACTGGCTCTGTGTGCCTGGCTTCCTGGATCCCACGTTCAGAGAGTTCCATCACCAAGAAAGTGAGGTGAGGTCACTTCCTTCCTGAACTGAATGAGGGCACTGTCTTGGCAGCCACTTTGTCCTAACTGTTGCTTCCAAGGGTCCCAAGAAATTGAGGCCGCCCCTACTTCCTGTGACATTTTCACAAGTTAGAATGGTATATCAACCAAAGGCACCCAGGAATAGATCTCCACACAGGCCTGGTTTGGTCCATGATCTCTACATTAAAAAAAAATCTGATTCAGACACAACCTTTTATCCTGACCGGGTTATTTGCCATGGAAGATGACTTTTGGTCTCTCAGGTCCTTTATTGCTTCCTACATCTTCTCCAGGGATCATTTCTGCATGGACCTTTGAGGTTCTCAGCAGGTGGAAGTTTTTCTACATTTCTGTATTGTAATATCAACTCCTTCCCTGCTCTTCTGTAAAGTTAGATTGAGGGAACAGTGTCCGGTTATGGTTAAAAACATGCTCGATTTGGGTTAGAAATCATTTTCCTGGATGAATGATCGTATTGGGAACTTGCTATGTGTAGAAGAATATATAGGTGAAATATATGTATGAAAAAAGAAATTTAAGTCTGATTTGAAGCCCAGAAGGGCATTGGGCCCTTGATAGGGATACGTGGTGTTGAATTACGTTCTGCAGAGTTGTCTCAGATAAATCGATATACAATGGCATAGCACCTTGTACGTTGCATGAATTAATGTAGAAGGAACATCAAGTCAAAAAGGCATAGTCGGTAGTGAAAGGTTAATAAAATTAATAAAATAGGTACTTGTCACTTCCTGTTTTTCTGTATGCTTAACAAAACACTGTTGAAATCTTGAGAAATGTTTGCTAATCTTGTTCTAGAATGTACTGTTCCCAACAGCCGAACTGCAGAATGTACTCCCTCACTCGGTGTCATGCAAACCGCCCACTCGCCCTTACCCATCACTGAACTTCCCTCTCTTCCCTCTCCAAGGAAAGTATATAAGCTCTGCTTAAGCTGTTCTCAGAGGTCTCTGCTCTATTTAATTTAGCTCTGAGCTCCAGCATGCTGGACCACAAATAAACCCTTTGCTGTTGCATGAGACAGTCTCTTGGTAGTATCTTCCTCTGACACTCGCCTGACCTTTACATATTGAGGTTCCACTGAGTTCCAGCAGTGGCGGATGAGAGACCCCAACGGGCTCCTCTCGGAGCAAGTAAGGCGCCTCTTTCTGGTTTCAGGTTTCTTGTTAGGGCTTGGCAAAATTGCTGGCGATGAAGAGCCTGGGCTCCCTCCGACGGTGGCTGAGAGACATGTCACAGAGACAAAGGGCACTTCTCTGGAGGACCCCGCAGAGAACTCGGGAAATCAAGGAACAATAGTCTTCTCGACTCAGTGATATTTTCTTTTAGATTCGTTATTGCCATACCATTGGGTTTTGCCGGCTACTCATTCCTGGTCTCAGTGTTGGACGTTCATTGCCTGTCTTTATGGTCTTGTCTTATCTGTGTCGTGTGTCCTTGCTTTTACTGTTTGTGGAACTTTCATTATGGAACAGAGCACGTCAATGCCTCTGTCCCTGACCCTTGATCACTGGACCAAAGTCCGCTTAAGGGCTCAGAATCTTTCTTTTTTTAGTAAAACGCTGGACCTGGCAGAATCTCTGTGCCTCAGAATGGCCCATCTTTGGAGTCGTATGGCCCCTAGACGGATCTTTCTACTTCCTACTAATTTAAAAAGTCAGAGGTATTGTCTTTCAGCCAGCGCCACATAGCCATCCGGATCAACAGCCATATATCTTAACTTGGCAGGACCTCTGCAAATCTCCTCCTCCATGGGTGAAGCCTTTCCTTGCCCCTACCTCTGCTCCTACTCCTTCCCCCATGATCTCTCAAACCCTCTCAACCTCCTCCTCCTCCACCCTCTGTTCTCCCTGAGTCACAGATTTGACTCTACTGGACTCTTCTCCCCCTCCTTATCCCCTGCCCTCGTCCCCTAACACACAACACACTCTAAGTGATTCCGCTGCTGCTGACTAAGCCTCTCTACCATTGGAGGAAGCTAAGCCGGTAATAGGATCTGACAATGGACCGATGTTCATGACCCAGGTAAGTCAGGGGTTAGCCAGGAACCTGGGGATTAATTGGAAGTTAAATTGTGCTTATAGACCACAGAGTTCAAGACAAGTAGAAAGAATGAATAGAACCATTAAAGAGACCTTAACGAAATTAAGCTTAGAGACCAGCATAAGATTGGACTATGCTCCTGCCTTATGCAATGTTTCATGCAAGAAAAAATCCCTTTGTTTCTTTGAGTAACCTTACCACATGTGAAATTCTTTATGGTGGCCCTCCTCCAGTAGGGGACCTAAGCCCAACTGTAAGACCTAAAGATCCTTTCCACACCCCCTTGCTTGACAGACTTAAAGATCTTGAAAGAACTCAGTAATACCTGTGAAAACAGCTGGCCACTGCCTACCCAACTGGGAACCAGGGGATTCCACATCCATATCAAGTAAGAGATTTCATCTATGTAAGATGATATCAGGTGTCATCCCTGGTACCCCGCTGAAAAGGACCATACCAGGTGCTATAATAACACCTACAGTGGTAAACGTAAACAGAATCACTTCCTGGATCCATACCTCTCATCTCAAGCCTGCTGCCTATACAGAATCTTTCTGGAAACTGAAAAAGACTGGTAACAGTTTCAAATTGTGTATTGGCAATGTGAATAAGGTTATATACTCTCCCCTTGGCTACAAGTAGTCCTAACCCTCATCAGCCCATTAAGCAGTGATGGCTGATCACAAATCCTACTGGAAAAGAAGTATGGTCTATCTCGCATACAGCCCCCTTAGGGACCTGGTGGCCATCTCTCCACCCAGACATTTGTTAGCTGGCTATAGGTATTTCCTATTGTGATATCCCTGATGAAGAGGATCCCACTAAAATACCATTAAATCCCTTCTGTACCATAGATAATGGAAACAAACATTATGGATGTAGGGACACGCGAGCCAGATGCAGATTGGCTAGTCTAGATTACTAAGTTTGCCTGGCAGACTATCAAAGCCACAAAGAGTAATGGCTGTGTGGGGGAAAAGCCGACTTTTTCTGTATGTCATGGAAATGTGTGCATACAGGGGCTGCCTGATGAAACCCCAATTCTTCATCAAATTCAGTACACAGCATTGGCCACATTACCAATTAGACAACCAAAAACTATGGCACCCAGATGGGTCTCTAGATCCTCAAATTTTGCGTGACCTTTTTAACTTCTGCAAGTGCTCAAAAGAGTGAAAGGAAATTCCCCTATGTGGAAGCCTTTTCCCTCCCTCACTCACATCCTGAACTATGCTTCTCCAATAGATCATTATCCTCAGCCTTCTGCTCCAGACCCTCTGATGTCACTCCCATCTCAGCAACTTGATTTCTCCCCTCCAATAACTAGATCAGAAACCCAAAACTCCACCAGTTCTCAGACCATCGGCCCCTTGCTGAGGTAGCAGGTACATAGGTACCGCTCCACCGACTCATTCCTCTCATCTCCTGTCAGTGCCCTCACCGGGTCCCACCAGATCCTCTTACCAGCTAACCCAATGCTCAAACGAGCTGAGGAGAGCCCTGAGACCCTTATCCAAGATGTAATATAATTGGCCTTTAAAGTTGCTTTGTCATCATTGAAAACATGTTACTAAAATTTAAAGTCCCTCACAGGATTTTGGGATCCTCACTCCCGTCTTTCACTCTGCTCTACCTGATCAACTGCTCAAGTTTGCTGCTAGGAAATTCCCAATACCCTTTCGCATTATTCTTTTACATCTCTCTTTTCCCTCATTCTCAGATCCTCGGAGGTGCTCTCAGCCCCACCTTCCCCGTCTTTCCCCCTCTGTACCAGGCCCACAGAAAAGTCTTAAATGACCTTCTTCAGAAGTCTTCACCATGGCTGAGTTTTGAACTTTCAGCAAAACAGTCCCAATAAAGACTTTAATGTAGATAAACTTTCTCTTTCATATTGCCCTGTTCTACTTGGCCACTGGCTAAAAATCTCAGTACTTCTAAGCTAGACAACCCCTAACTAGTTTTTTACAAAATATGTGAACAAGTCCTCTGGCCTTCAGCTGGGGCTTCACAGAGATGGCTACATTTCTAAGATAAAGAAATTACCAACCGGGCTCCATGGTAACAGCTGGCAGGGGGAAAATAAGAAATGGAAGAAAAAGCTCTCCTCCTCCCAGGTGTCCTTGAAAAGTTAACTTGCCCAGAACAGAAGGAAAAACAGAAACAAATACTGCTTTTTTAAACTTCTGAAGACTGTGAACTTCTGAGCCCCATCCCTTATATGTTGGGTACAAAATTCTGAAACTACCTAAACTTGAGTTTCAGGGGATTAATTGATTACAATAGAAGCAATGCCCTCTGAATCCGGTTTCAACCAAATAGGACTGTTTCCCTCTCTTGAGTGCTATCTTAGGTGCCTTGCTTTGTCAGTGCCTACAACAGCATAATTCTATATACTTAAACATCGTTTATGTTTTCATGAAATGATCAAGATATGTGATAAATTGTGTAATGGTGCAGATGTTTCCCAGAGTGCTCTATCATGACGCAGGTTCATTTGAAGATCAAATAGGGGGGGCATACAACCGGCTCCACTGGGAACATATATCCCTCACTTTAGCCATCCTATTAGGAATAGGAGTTGCTGCACGGGTGGGCAGAGGAACCAGTGGCATTGTCCATGGGACACAAAAGATGACCCAATTAGAAGCAGCAATAGAGCAAAAGTAAGATATTAGAAACCTCCTTCAGGGCTTTGCATGAAACTTTAACCTCTCTCTCTGAAGTTGTTTTACAGAACAGTTGAGGGTTGGACCTCCTCTTCATTAGAGAAGGGGGCCTTTGTGCTGCATTGAGGGAAGAATGTTGTTTTTATGCTGACTATACTGGAGTCGTAATAAAATCTATGAGTAAATTTAAAAGACACCTTGAAGAGCATCAACAAGTGAGAGAGGGCCCAAAAGGGTGGCTTGAGTCTTGGTTCACACAGTCCCCCCGGTTAACTACGTTTTTATCAACCCTGGCCGGTCCAATAATAATCCTCATATTATTGCTAACTATAAAACCCTGTTTGCTCAACCGTGTAATGTCTTTTCTCCAGGCTCAAATTGGAGGAGTTAAACTTATGGTAATACCCCACTAGCAGACATTGAATGTGACACCCTCCAATGATCATTTTTATGATTAAAATTAGCCAGAAGAAGAAGTGGGGAATGAAATATTAATAAAATAGGTACTTGTCACATCTTGTTTTTCTGTATGGTTAACAGAACACTGTTGAAATCTTGAGAAATGTTTGCAAAACTTGTTCCCAGAATGTTCTATCCCCAACTGCCAAATTGCAGAATGTACTCCCTCTCCCAGTTGCATGCAAACCGCCCACTCGCCCTGACACATCAATACAATTCCCTCCCTTCTCTCTCCAGGGAAAGTATATAAGCTCTACTTCAGCTATTCTCAGGGCTATCTGCACTATTCAGGTGAGCTCTGAACCCCAGCATTCTGGACACCCAATAAACCCTTTGATGTTGCATGAGATAGCCTGTTGGTAGTCTCCTCCTCTGAAGCTCGCACCACGTTTACTTGGATGATTGAATGTAGAAGAGAACATCCAGTCAAAAAGGAATAGTCTGTAGCATTAGGAAGATAGTCAGTAAGTTTAGGAAGAAGGGTGAGTATAAGATTTGGAACAAAAGTTTCTTAGCAATAGGATTTCGATTAGAGAGTGAATGTAAATGTCAGCACAAGTGAAGAGTCAGTCACAATGATGAAGTGGGGAAAATATGTAGGAAAGCATATATCAATAGAGACATTACAAAATCAGGCAGAGTATAAAGTGTGTGATAGGATTAGACATTTTGAACAGGGTTGAGTTTAAATATATAATCTTAGGAAGAAACAAATATGTAGTCACAAATAGGATTGACATTTGAGAGCATTGGGCAAATTTCAGGTGGATGAATATTTTGAGAATAATCTTGTGAATAGTTGATTATAAATCCACATACATGAACATGAATGAATTTAGGGAGTGAATATAAGACACATATATTTCATATTTTGAAAAATCTGGAGAGTGTATATATATATATATATATGTATATATATATATATATGTATATATATATATATATATATATATATATATATATATACATATATATACATATACATAAAACACACACACAGACAAAAAAGTAGCAATATATATGTCAATCAAAATTCATTATAAAATATATACCATCCACAGATCTAAAAATATTCATTTTACTGAACATGGATTTATGTATAATGCTGTTCAACTAGCAAGCTCACCCATAGGTTGAATATTCAGTTCCAACAGGGTTTAGTAGGAGTGATCTCTTCTAACAATTTGTATCTGCCAAGTCAGCCACCTCACAAGAATGTACGTGTGGTACCAGATAGGAATCTATATGTGCATATAAGAATACAGAGAAAGGGAGACAGGAATTCACATATTTGTTAACCTTAAAAATACTAGGACAACTATTTCAACAAACAATTGACTAGATTTATAACTCCAACTCTGTATCATGCAAAAGGCAAATTCATCTATACACCATGCCTACTCTGTACTGCTTGTATTTCTATTCTTTATGGGTTATTTTTCTCCATCATATTAGGATTAGTAGTCAGAGTCTGGTAGGGTATGGGTTAGAGTCAGGTATTCAGTCTTTTGAATTGAAAATAGGACACTGAATCCAATGTGTATGCAAATATATGCTACGGAAAAATCTTCCCACTCTCCTCCAGAACAATGCCTTGACATTACCTTCGCCCCAAGTAAGACACAATTAGAGGAGAAGAGTTAGAAAATCTGTGAATACATATCTAGAATGGAAAATGCTCCAGATTTCACATCTTTGGAGGTGGTAGAGGTGTTTCCAAAAGTAAGAGACAGGGTAAACACTCCACAAACATGGAGCTCTGCTGGCCAAAAGACTTTTTGAGAATCTGCCTCTGAGGTTGGGCACTTGAAATATATGTTGTTGTCAGGAGCTTTAGCTTTATTTGTAGTGAAACCATCAAAGCTGGATCTGCATCTATGTGACCTGGAGGAAATGGTTACTTATTTTAAAATAAAAATGAGGCAGCAGTGATGAATTCTCTTTTTGTAGGTAAACTTTGGCCACTGAGGGCTAAGGGTCTTCCCGTGTGGACTGTGAAACCAATTGTCATCCTCAAATTTTCGTGGTGTTTCTTGCTGCTGCACTGGGAGTTTGGTATTTGCTTCATGAAATACAACGAGTTAAAATGGGACACAGTGCTGAAGGGAGTTCTGTCAGGTGTGGTTGGCAGGGTCTCCAGGAGAATGCACCAACCAGGGTTCTATCTCAAGTAGCTTGCCCCCTTGACAATAGCAACATGATACTGAACATTGCCCTGAAACCTCTCCATATAAAAATATGCCTTTACATACATGGGTGTGATGGTTGCACCATGTCAGTCACAGCCATTTGGAAGCCAATGGAAGATCCACATGGCCCCACCACAGATGTTTTATCACACATTTGCATAACACAGCTCTAGGCCCACTACTTACCAGGCCCCAACTTACTGGCATCTCTGTTCTACACCATTTTCACGAAACCCAGTCAATCAAGGCCCTGTCTGTTATACTCATGATCATCAACAGGACATCAAAGGTCCTCCAGTGCCAGCTGGTCATCGGAATTTCTAAAATTTTATGGTAATTATCTAGCATTTTTTCACAGATGCATTTGGAGGCAATGTTGGTTTCAATTCATTCAGGAACCATTAAATGGTGAGGAAGCTAATTTCAGGGAAATCTCTGGAGCACTCTCACAGGCAAGTCTACCCAAAGAGTGGCCAAAAAGTCACATGAAGCCAGGCCCATGGAGGTCTACAAAGCGAGGTCCAAGTGTGTTTTGAATCTCAATTATGCCTGCCAAGTCTTTCAGAATAAAATCATGTAATATCCTGGCTGTGATTCCCAGTGTTCTGTGGAAAGCCACTCTGGGCCTTGATCCCAGGTTCCAATGGCAACCCTCATTCATGGCCTCCTAAAATCCCAACACAATTCATGTCAATACTTCTCTGAGGTCAGTTCCAGAACTCAGTCTCTAAGGGGAATCACAGCAGAATTCAAGCCCAGGTTTACCCAGTCATCTCTTCCAACTGCCACACAAATGACCACAATTATAACCAAAACACTCCTACATGGCCCTCATCTTCTACCATAAAGATACTCATCATAACATCTGGATGGAGGTTTTCATGAGAGGCACATCCCAAGACAGTGTCCAAAATAAGCTCCCTTGCCCCTAATTTGCCGAATGTCAGGGTGGCTTGGACACCCTTCCTGTGAACCAGGAGTGATCAAATAGGCCTGCCCTTAATACTGCTTCGCTTCTCCAATTTGAGGCTCTCTGACTGTTGGGTCTAGATTCTTTTTGTGAACTGGAGTCATGAGAAAAGCCAAGCCCCTCTGCAGAGATTTGAAGAACTCATTTCACCCAAAGAATCCCTATTCTGACATGATGGATTTCAGAAACCTAACAAAGGAAGGCAATATAATTCATGCACATTGATTGAACGTTTTTCCATTTTGGTTTAGATGCACATATGGGATCTTTCTTTACTTCCATCAGGTGCTGAGAATCTAAGTCACAGCCTAAAACAGGGCAAAGGGCCTGAATCAGACACATCCTTTTCCAATGAAATTAAGCAAAGAGCCAGAGGTGATGCACATTCATTTCCATTTGAAAACTGTTTTCTTCAGGCTTAACAAAGGGGTTGCATGAGACAAAGACCTTCCTGATATTCAGGGCAACAGAACAATAGGTAAGCAAAAGGCCCAAAGCAGGGTATCTCCACTGAGACTTTCCTGGTCACACTGATATCTGAGTTTTCTGAGATGCTGGCCATTCCATTCAGGTATCCAGTACATGGCCATGTCAAAGACCTTGGATTTGGTACATATCTTGAACACATAACCATGAGCCTATTCTAGAGAGTGGCCAGAATTCAGGAAGAAAACAGGGACTTAGGAAGGTATTAGGTGTTGCCCGTGCATAAGGCAAGCCACACTCCATTCATAAATTGGGCAGGATGAATGCTGGGAAGCTTTATACTAGACATGACACATCCATTGCTGCATTCTCTTTTCTCATGTCTACTACCACAGGCACAGTGGGATACACAGACATGGAAACACTCACCTCTTCAAACGACTTACCGGAAACAGTTCACTCCAAAACAAACAAACCGCCATTCCTACCTATTTTCAGAACATGAGACAAACCACAAACCCACACCCACTCCCAAAAAGGCACCTCCTTTCCCATAGGTGTATGACTAACCAGAGTGTCCTCTGACTGGTGGCCATACTCTGTTCTTCCGAAATGGCCTGTCCTCTCTCAGATCTGTTTTCCTTGGCCAACTCTGTAAAGTTGTAAGGAAAAAGTGGAGAGCCACTACCTGCTTTCTCAGGAAAGCTCCCTATTCAGAGCTCTCCAGGCATTTGGTAATCCTCACTTCAGTAGGTACCAAGAATGACTGACTCTATCTTTGGTAAATCCAAACAAGTGAGCCCACTGGGACTGGGACTGGGACTGCCTCTTGGTGCCTGGCTCCTTGGATACAAAGTTCAGAGAGTTCCATCACCAAGGAAATGAGGAATGTCACATTCTTTGGAACTGAATGAGGTCACTGCCTTGGCAAAGGTATATATTATGATGTGCAAAAACTGAAGAAATAATAATGTAAGAGTGTCGAATACAAATGAATGACAAATTACATATCATGTCCCATAGGAGTCTACTTGCATTGATGTTAGACTGGGTCAGTTACTGTAGAATAATTAGGATTTGTATGCACCATTCACTGAAGTTAGTTTTCAGTACTAGGAAACAAATATATATTTCAGGTGGATGAATATTTCTGATTATAATCTTGTGAAAAGTTGATTATAAATCCACATACATGAACATGAATGAATTTAGAGAGTGTATATTAGACACATATATTTCATATTTTGAAAAATTTGGAGAGCATATCTATATCTATATCTATATCTATATCTATATCTATATCTATATATATACACACACACACACAAACACACACACAAAACACTCACAGACATTAAAAAGTACCAATATAAATGCCAATCGAATTCATCAGTAAATATATATCATCCACAAATGCAAAAATATTTATTTTACTGAACATGAGTTAATGTATAATGTTGTTCTACTAGGACGCTCTCCTATAGGTTGAATTTTCATTTCCAACAGCATTTAGGAGGAGTGAACTCTTCTCACAATTTGTATCTGCCAAGACAGCCACCTCACAAAAATGTACGTGTGATACCTGGTAGGATTCTATATATGCATATAAATATACATGTGTGAATAGGCTACAGAAAAGGGAAACAAGAATTCACATATTTGTTAAGTTTAAAAACACATGGAGAATATTTCAATTAAAATTTGACTAGATTTATAACTCCTCCCTTATATAATGCAAATGTCAAGTCCAACAATACAACATGTCTCCTCTGAAGTGCTTGTATTTCTATTGTGTTGGGTTAATTTTCTTCATTATATTAGGATGAATAGTCTGAGTCTACTAGGTATGGGTTAGTGTCAGGGATTCAGTATTTCGAATGGAAAATTGGAAAATGAATCCAATGTGTATGTAAATATATGCTGCACAAATATCCTCCTGCTCTCATCCAGAACAATGCCTTGTCATTACCTTCACCCCAAGTAAGACACAATTAGAGGAGAAGAGTTACAAAATCAGTGAATACATATCTGGAATGGAAAATGCTCAGGAGTTCACAACCTTGGAGGTGGTAGAGCAGTTTCCAAAACTAAGGGACAGGGTAAACACTCCACAAACATGGAGCTCTGCTGGCCTAAAAATTTTTTGAGAAACTGCCACTGAGTTTTGCACTTGAAATATATGTTGTTTTCAGGAGATTTGGCTTCCTTTGTAGTGAGACCATCAAAGCTGGGTCTGAATCTATGTGACCTGGAGGACATGGTTTCTTATTTCCAATGAACTAGATGAAGCAGTGCTGAATCCTCTCTTTGTAGGTAAACTGAGGCCACTGGGGACTAAGTGTCTCCCCGTGTGGACTGTGAAGCCATTTGGTCCTCTTCCACTTTTTGTGGTGTTTTTGCTGCTGCACTGTGAGTTTGGTATTTGTTTCACGAAATACTAGGAGCTAAACTGGGACACAGTGCTGGAGGGAGTTCTGTCACGTGTGGTGGGTCAGGGTCTGCAAGAGAATGCACCAACTAGGCTCCTATCTCTCACAGCTTGCCCCATTGCCCCCTTGTCCATATCAACCTGATTCTTAATTTTCCTCTGAAAACTCTCCATGTAACAAGATGCCTTTACATACAAGGGTCTGCTGGCTGCACCATGTCAGTTACAAGCCATTTGGAATCCAATGGTAGATCCACATGGCCCTACCACGGATGTTTTATCAAACACCTCCCCACCACTGCTCTAGACCCACTACTCAGCAGGCTCCAACTTACTGGCATCTCTGTTCTACACCATTTTCATGAAACTCAGTAAGTCAAGGCACTGTCTGGTATAATCATGATCAGCAACAGGACATGCAGTGTTTCTCCAGTGCCACCTGGTCATAGGAATTTCAAAAATTTCATGGTATTTATCTAGCCATTTTTCAAGCATGAAGTTGGAGGCACTGTGGATTTCAGTTCATTCAGCAAACATTAAATGGTGAGGAAGCTCATTTCAATGAAATCTCTGGAGAACTCTCACAGGCACGGCTTCCCAAAGAGTGGACAAAAGGTCACATTAGGCCAGGCCCATTGAGGTCTACAATGTGAGGTCCATGTGTGTTTTGACTCTCAACTATGGCTGCCATTTCCTTAAGAATAAAATCATGTGATATCCTTGCTGAGATTCCCAGGCCTCTGTGGAAATCCACCCGGGGCCTAGGTCTCAGTTTCCAAGAGCGACTTTCATGCGTGGCCTCTTAAAATCCCAACAAAATTCATGGCAATGCTTCTCTGAGTTCACTTCCAAAATCCAGTCTCTAAGGGGAATCACACCAGAGTTCAATCCCACGTGTACCCAGTCATTTTTTCCAATGCCACACAAATGACCAAAATCAAAACCAAAACACTCCCACATGGCCCTCATCTTATTCCATATAGTCAATCATCTTAACCTCTGGCTGGAGGGTTCCATGAGGGGCGCAGCCCAAGACAGTGTCCAAAATCAGCTCCTTTGCCCCTCATTTGCCTAAAGTCAGGGTAGCCTGGACACCGTTTCTGTGAACCAGGAGTGAACAAATGAGCCTGCCTTTAATACTACTTTGTTTCTCCAATTTGAGGCCTACTGATTTTAGGTATCAATTCTTTAGGTGATTTAGAGTCATGTGAAAACACAAGCACCTCTGCAGGGCTTTGAAGAACTCATTTGACCCAAAGAATCCCTATTCTCATTTGATGGAGTGCAGGATCCTAACAGAGGAAAGCAAGAGACTTCATCCACAATGAATGATATTTTTTGCCATTTTGGTTTTGGAAGCTCACATGGGATCATTCTTAAGATCTATCAGGTGCTGAGAATCTAAGTCACAGCCACACACAGGTCCAAAGGCTGATAAAGACACATCTCTTTCCAAAGCAATTAAGCAAAGAGCCACAGGTGAGGCCCATTCATTTCCATTTGAAAACTGTTTTCTTCAGGCTTCACAAAGGGGTGGCATGAGGCAAAGACCTTCCTGACATTCAGTGCAACACAACAATAAGTAAGCAAAAGGCCCAAAGCAGGGTTTCTGCACTGAGATTTTTCTGGTCACACTGATATCTGAGTTTTCTGAGATGCTCGCCATTCTCTTCAGCTATCCAGTACATGGCCATGTCACAGAGCTTGGCAGTGGTACATATTTTGGACACAAATCCATGAGCCTATTCTGCAGAGTGGCCAGAATTCAGGAAGAAAACAACAACTTAGAAAGATAGCAGGTGTTGCACATCGATAAGACAAGCTGCAGTCCATTCATATATTGGGCAGGATGAATTATGGGAAGATTTATACTAGACAGGACACATCCATTAATGCATTCTCTTTTCTAATGTCTACAACAACAGACACAGTGGGATACAGAGAAACAGAAACACTCGCCGTGTCAAATGACTTACTAGAAACTGTCCACTCCAAACCAAACAAACCGCCTATCCTATCTATTCTCAGAACATGAGACAAAACAACAAACCCACACCCACTCCCACAAAGGCACCTCCTTGCCCCAAGTAGGTCTGTGACTATCCGGAGTGTCCTCTGACTGGTGGGCCATACTATGTTCCCCCGAAATGGCCTGTCTTCTCTCAGACATTCTTTCCTTGACCAACTCTGTGAAGATGTCAGGAAAAAGTGGTTAGCCACTACCTGTTTTCTCAGGAACGGTCCATCTTCAGAGCTCTCCTGGCATTTGGCCATCCTCACATCATTAGGTACCAAGAAAACTGACTCTGTTCTTGGTAAATCCAAACAAGTGAGCCCACTGGGACTGGGACTGCGACTGCCTCTGGGTGCCTGGCTTCTTGGATACCAAGTTCAGAGAGTTCCATCACCAAGGAAATGAGGTATGTCACATTCTTTGGAACTGAATGAGGTCACTGCCTTGGCAACCACTTTGTCCTAACAGTTGCTTCCAAGGGTAACATAAGATGGAGGTTGCCCCTACTTCCTGTGACACTTTCATAAGGTAGAATGTATATCAACCATTGGCACCCGGGAACAGCTCTCCACTCAGGCCTGGTTAGGTCCATCTTCTCTACAATAAGAACAGAGAGATTCAGATTCAGACACATCCCTTCATCCTGACCAGGTTGTTTGCCATGGAAGATGACTTTTGCTCTCTCAGGTGCTTCATACCTGCCTACAACTTCTCCAGGTATCATTTGTGCATGGACATTTGAGGTTCTCATCAGGTGGAAGGTCCCCAACTTTCCTGTATTGTAAGAACCACTCTGACAGCTCTTTTGCCCATTTTGGTTTGGGATGCACACATGGGATTTTTCTTTAGACCCATCATGTGCTGTGAATCTAAGCCACAGCCTCACATAGGGCTGAGAGGCTGATTCAGAAACATCCATTTCCAAAGCAATTAAGCAAAGAGGCACAGGTAATGACCATTCTTTTCCATTTGAAAACTATTTTCTGCAGGCTTCACAAAGTGTGGCCTGAGGCAAAGACCTTCCTGACATTCAGGGCAACAGAATAGGTAAGCAAAAGGCCCAAAGCAGGGTTTCTCCACTGAGACTTTCTTGGGCATACTGATATCTGAGTTTTCTGAGATACTCGCCATTCCCTTCAGCTATCCAGTACATGGCCATGTCACAGAGATGGAGGTGGTACATATCTTGGACACAAAATCATGAGCGTATTCTGGAGAGTGTCCAGAATTCAGGAAGAAAACAGGAATTTAGAAAGATGGCAGGAGTTGCCCATCCATACGGCAATCTGCAGTCCATTCATTAATTGCACAGGATGAATGCTTTGAAGCTTTCTTGTAGACAGGACACATCCATTGATGCATTCTCTTTTCTAATGTCTACAATCACGGACACAGTATGATATATAGACACAGAAACACTCACCTTGTAAAAGGACTTACTAGACACAGTCCACTCCAAAACAAACAAACCAGCTTTCCTAACTATTCTCAGAACATGAGACAAAACCACAAACTCACACTCACACCCAAAAAGTCACCTCCTTTCCCCAAGTAGGTCTGTGACTATCCGGAGTGTCCTCTGACTTGTGGGCCATACTATGTTCCCCCAAAATGGCGTGTCCTGTCTCCAATCTGTTCTCTTTGGCCAACTCTGTGATGTTGTCAGGAGCCCATGGTGAGAAACTACCTGCTTTCTCTGGAAAGGCCAGTCTTCATAGTTTCCAGGCATTTGGCTGTCCTCACATCAGTAGGTACAAAGAAAGAGTAACTCTGTCTTGTTAAATCCAAACAAGTTAGCCCACTGGGACATGGAGTGGGTTTGACTCTGTGTGCCTGGTTTCCTGGATCCCAAGATCACAGACTTTCATTACCAAAACTGTAAGGTGATGTCACTTTCTTCAAGATCTGAATGAAGTCACTGCCTTGGAAACCACTTTGTTTTAACAGTTGCTTACATGGTTCCCAAAAGATGGAGGCTGCCTCTACTTGCTGTGACTCATTCATAAGTTAGAATGGTATATCAACCATAGGCACCGGGGAACAGCTCTCCACACAGGCATGGTTTGGTCCATCTTCTCTACATTAGGAAGAGAGAGGCTAATTCAGACACATCCCATCAACCTGACCAGGTTGTTTGCCATGGAAGATGACTTTTGCTCTCTCATGTCCTTCATAGATGCCTACATCTTCTCCAAGGATCATTTCAGCATGGAACTTTTAGGTTTTCAGCAGCTGGAAGATCGCCTATATTCCTGTATTGTAAGACCAACTCTGTCCCTGCTCTTCTGTAAAATTAGATTGAGGGAAAAGTGTATGGTTAGGGTTAATAACATGTTCAATTTGGGTTAGGAATCATTCTCTGGAATGAATATTTGTATTAGGAACCTGCGATATTTATAAGAATATATAGGTGAAATATAAGTATGAAAACAGAAATCTAGGTAAGTTTTGAAGCCCAGAAGGGCATTGGGCCCTTGATTGGGATACTTAGCATTGATTTATGTCCTGCACAGTTGTCTCAGTTAAATCAATATACTATGGCATAGGACCTTCTAATTTGGATGATTGAATGTGGAAGAGAACATCCAGTCAAAAAGGGATATTCGGTAGGATTAGGAAAATAGTCGGTGGGTTTAGATAAAAGAGTGAGTATAGGATTTGGACCAAAAGTTCTTTAGCAGTAGGGTTTCAGGTAGAGAGTGAATGTAAATGTCAGCACATGTGAAGAGTCAGTCACAATGATGAACTGGGTAAAATATGTAGGAAAGCAATATTTTGAAGACGTATAAATTAATTGGGGGTACAAATAGGTGTACCTTGTGCCTATGAATATAGAGATAATGCATGAATAGACCATACTGTGAATAAATAATATAACTGGTTCGAACTTTAAATAATGGATTGAATTGATTTCTGAAAATATAGAGGAAACCTAATATTGATATACAATCATCCATTCCAAACAGTTATGCATCTAATGGTGATATTAGATTTATGGTTTATCATGAAAAGTGTGTGAGTTTTGCTTCAAAACTGATTATGAAATTAAAAAAAAATGTGTTTGCAGAGAAGTCTCATGAAAAGACCAGTCAAGAAACCGGGAGGAATACATGTGTTCTGAAGCAGGAAATGATTAAAAGTGAAAAAATACCTATAAAGTTGTGAACTTGTGGATGAAATATATATCCTATGATGTGCAAAAACTGCAGAAATATTAATGTAGCAGTGTGGAATATAAATGAACGTCAAAATACACATCATGTCCCATAGGAATCTACTTGCATTGATGTTAAACTGGGTCAGATACTGTAGAATTATTAGGATTTGTATGCACCATTCACAGAAGTGAGTTGTCAGTACAAGGAAACAAATATGTATTTCAGGTGGATGAATATTTCCAATAATAATCTTGAGAAAAGTTGATTATATTTCCTCATGCATGAACATGAATGAATGTATGAATGTAGAGAGTGTATATAAGACACATATATTTTATGTTTTGATAAATCAGGAGAGTATATATATATATATATATATATATATATATATATATATATATACCAAAAAAACACACAGAGAAACATAAAAAAGTAGCAATATATGCCAAATGAAATTTATAATGAAATATATAACATCTACTGATGCAAAAATATATACTTTACTGAACATGAAATTATGTATAATGTTGTTGTACTAGGAAGCTCACCCATAGGTTGAATTTTTAGTTCCAACAGCGTTTAAGAGGGGTAGTCTCTTCACACAATTTATATCTGCCGAGTCAGCAACCTCACAAAAATGTACGTGTGATACCAGGTAGGATTCTATATGTACATATGAAAATACATGTGCTGTATAGGCTAGAGAGAAAGGGAGGCAGGGATTCACATATTTGTTAATTTTAAAAACACATGAAAAACTATTCCAAATAAAAATTCACTAGATTTATAACACCTACCATTTATTATGCAAAAGAAAAGTTCAAAAATACACCATGCCTCCTCTGACCTGCTTGTATTTCTGTTCTATTTGGGTTATTTTTCTCCATCATATTAGGATTAGTAGTCAGAGTCTAGTAGGGTATGTGTTAGTGTCAGGGATTCAGTATTTTGAATGGAAAATAGGAAAAAGAATCCAATGTCTATCAAATATGTGCTACACAAAATATTTCCCGTCTCTCATCCAGAACAATGCCTTGACATTACCTTCACCCCAAGTAAGACACAATTAGTGGAGAAGAGTTATAAAATCTGTGAATATATAACTGGAATGGAAAATGCTCAGGAGTTCACAACCTTGGATGTGGTAGAGAAGTTTCCATAAGTAAGTGACAGGTTAAAAACTCCACAAACATGGAGCTCTGCTGGCCTAAAGGACTTCTTGATAAACTGCCTCTGAGGTTGGGCACTTGAAATATATGTTGTTTTCAGGAGCTTTAGCTTCTTTTGTCGTGAGACCATCAAAGCTGGGTCTGATTCTATGTGACCTGGAGGACATGGTTTCTTATTTTCTAATGAACATGAGGCAGCAGTGGTGAATTCTCTCTTTTAAGTAAAATGTGACCAGTGTGTGCTAAGTCTCTCCCCATCTGGGCTGTGAAGCCATTTGGTCATCCTCTACTTTTTCATGGTTTTTCTTTCTCCTGCATTGGTAGTTTGGTATTTGCTTCACGAAATACAAGGAGTTCAAAAGGGACACAGTGCTGGATGGAGTTCTGCCACATGTGGTGGGTCAGGGTCTGCAGGAGAATGCACCAACCAGGCTTCTATCCCACATAGCTTTTTCCCTTGTCTATTGCAACCTGATTCTTAACATTGCCATGAAACCTCTCCATATAACAAGACGCCCTTACATATTAGTGTCTGCTGGCCTCACCATGTCTGTCACAAGCCATTTGGAAGCCAATGGCAAATCCATATGACCACATCAGAGATGTATTATGACACACATACACACCACTGCTCTAGGCACACTACTCAGCAGGCACCAACTTACTGGCATGTCTGTTCTAGATCATTTTCATGAAACACAGTCAATCAAGGCACTGTCTAGTATACTCATGATAAACAACAGGACATCCAAAGGTTCTCCAGAGACATGTTGTATAGTTGGACTTGACATTTCCATTATATAAGGTAGGAGTTATAAATCTAGTCAAATTTTAATTGAAATATTCTCATGTGTTTTTAAACTTAACAAATATGTGAATTCTTGTTTCCCTTTTCTGTAGCCGATTCACACATGTATATTTATATGCATATATAGAATCCTACCAGGTATCACACGTACATTTTTGTGAGATGGCTGTCTTGGCAGATACAAATTGTGAGAAGAGTTCACTCCTCCTAAATGCTGTTGGAAATGAAAATTCAACCTATAGGAGAGAGTCCTAGTAGAACAACATTATACATTAACTCATGTTCAGTAAAATAAATATTTTTGCATTTGTGGATGATACATATTTACTGATGAATTTCGATTGGCATTTATATTGGTACTTTTTAATGTCTGTGAGTGTTGTGTGTGTGTGTGTGTGGGTGTGTGTGTGTGTATATATATATATATAGATATAGATATACTCTGCCAATTTTTCAAAATATGAAATATATGTGTCTAATATACACACTCTAAATTCATTCATGTTCATGTATGTGGATTTATAATCAACTTTTCACAAGATGATAATCAGAAATATTCATCCACCTGAAATACATATTTGTTTCCTAGTACTGAAAACTAACTTCAGTGAATGGTGCATACAAATCCTAATTATTCTACAGTAACTGACCCAGTCTAACATCAATGCAAGTAGACTCCTATGGGACATGATATGTAAAGTGTCATTCATTTGTATTCGACACTGGTACATTATTGTTTCTTCAGTTTTTGCACATCACAGGATATACATTTCATCCACAAGTTCACAAATTAATAAGCATTTGTTTCAACTTTAATCATCTTGCTTCAGAACACATGTATTGTCAGGGTTTCTTGACTGGTCTTTTCATGAGACTTCTTTCCAAACACATTATTTTGAATTTCCATAATCATTTTGAAGCAAAACTCACACACTCTTCATAATAAACCAAAACACTAATATTTCCATTAGATATATACCTGGTTGGAATGAATGATTGTATATCAATATATGATTTCCTTTAATTTTTCAGATATCAGTTAATTCATTATTTAAAGTTCAAAAAAGTTATATTATTTATTCACAGTATGGTCTATTCATGCTTTTTCTCTATGTTCCTAGAAACAGGGTACACCTCTTTGTACCCCCGATTCTCATTTTACACCTTCAATATATTGCTCCCAGAAATGGTGAAAGAAATACTCATGTCACCTCATTATCACAGTAATATTCTGGACAAAAAATGGAAAGGTCACACTTATGATTGTACCAAAGCCTAAATGGAAAGTGAACATGGATTTCTAAAAACATCCATGCCCAGGTTGCCTAATGCTGTCAATTGTCAATCCTATTGGTGACTACATATTTGTTTTTTTCCTAATTTATATATTCAAACTCAACCCTGTTGAAAATGTCTAATTCTATCACTCACTTTATACTTTGCCTGATTTCATAATGTTTCTATTGATATCTGCTTTTCTACATATTTTCCCCAGTTCAACATAGTGACTGACTCTGCATATGTGCTGACATTTACATTCACTCAACAACCGAAAGTCTATTGCTAAAGAACTTTTGGTCCAAATCCTATACTCACTCTTCTTCCTAAACCTACCGACTATCTTCCTAATCCTACTGAATATCCCTTTTTGACTGCATGTTCTCTTCTAAATTCAATCATCCAATGTACAAGGTCCTATGCCATTGTATATCGAATTATCTGAGGCATCTTTGCAGAACATCATTCAAAGCTAAGTATCCCAATCAAGGGCAAAACCCTTCTGGGCTTCAAATCATACCTAGATTTCTGTTTTCCTACTTATATTTCACCTCTATATTCTTGTAAATATTGCAGGTTCCCAATACCATTATTCATCACACAGAATCACTCGTAACCCAAATCAAACCTGTTTTTAACCCCAAGTATACACCGTTCCCTCAATCATTTTACAGAAGAGCAGGGACAGAGTGGTTCTTACAATACAGGAAAGTTGGGGACCTTCCACCTGATGAGAACCTCAAATGTCCATGCACAAATGATACCTGGAGAAGTTCTAGGCAGGTATGAAGCACCTGAGAGAGCAAAAGTCATCTTCCATGGCAAACAACCTGGTCAGGATGAAGGGATGTGTCTGAATCTGAATCTCTCTCTTCTTATTGTAGAGAAGATGGACCAAACCAGGCCTGAGTGGAGAGCTGTTCCCAGGTGCCAATGGTTGATATACATTCTACTTTATGAAAGTGTCACAGGAAGTAGGGGCAACCTCCATCTTATGTTACCCTTGGAAGCAACTGTTAGGACAAAGTGGTTGCCAAGGCAGTGACCTCATTCAGTTCCAAAGAATGTGACATACCTCATTTCCTTGGTGATGGAACTCTCTGAACTTGGTATCCAAGAAGCCAGGCACCCAGAGGCAGTCCCAGTCCCAGTCCCAGTGGGCTCACTTGTTTGGATTTACCAAGGACAGAGTCAGTTTTCTTGGTACCTAATGATGTGAGGATGGCCAAATGCCAGGAGAGCTCTGAAGATGGACCGTTCCTGAGAAAACAGGTAGTGGCTAACCACTTTTTCCTGACATCTTCACAAAGTTGGTCAAAAAAACAAGATCTGAGAGAAGACAGGCCATTTCGGGGGAACATAGTATGGCCCACCAGTCAGAGGACACTCCGGATAGTCACAGACCTACTTGGGGGAAGAAGGTGCCTTTGTGGGAGTGGGTGTGGGTTTGTTGTTTTGTCTCATGTTCTGAGAATAGATAGGAAAGGTGGTTTGTTTGGTTTGGAGTGGACAGTTTCTAGTAAGTCATTTGACACGGCGAGTGTTTTGTGTATCCCACTGTGTCCGTTGTTGTAGACATTAGAAAAGAGAATGCATTAATGAATGTGTCCTGTCTAGTATAAATCATCCCATAATTCATCCTGCCCAATATATGAATGGACTGCAGCTTGTCTTATCAATGTGCAACACCTGCTATCTTTCTAAGTTGTTGTTTTCTTCCTGAATTCTGGCCACTCTCCAGAATAGGCTCATGGATTTGTGTCCAAAATATGTACCACCTCCAAGCTCTGTGACATGGCCATGTACTGGATAGCTGAAGAGAATGGCGAGCATCTCAGAAAACTCAGATATCAGTGTGACCAGGAAAGTCTCAGTGCAGAAACCCTGCTTTGGGCCTTTTGCTTACTTATTGTTGTGTTGCACTGAATGTCAAGAAGGTCTTTGCCTCAGGCCACCCCTTTGTGAAGCCTGAAGAAAACAGTTTTCAAATGGAAATGAATGGGCCTCACCTGTGGCTCTTTGCTTAATTGCTTTGGAAAGGGATGTGTCTTTATCAGCCTCTTGGGCCTGTGTGTGGCTGTGACTTAGATTCTCAGCACCTGATGGATCTTAAGAATGATCCCATGTGAGCTTCCAAAACCAAAATGGCAAAAAATTTCATTCATTGTGGATGAAGTCTCTTGCCTTCCTCTGTTAGGTTCCTGCACTCCATCAAATGACAATAGGGATTCTTTGGGTCAAATGAGTTCTTCAAAGCCCTGCAGAGGTGCTTGTGTTTTCGCATGACTCTAAATCACCTAAAGAATCGATACCTAAAATCAGTAGGCCTCAAATTGGAGAAACACAGAAGTATTAACCCCAGGCTTATTTGTTCACTCCTGGTTCACAGAAACGGTGTCCAGGCTACCCTGACGTTAGGCAAATGAGGGGCAAACGAGCAGATTTTGGACACTGTCATTGGCTGCGCCCCTCAGGGAAACCTCCAGCCAGAGGTTAAGATGATTGACTATACGGAATAAGATGAGGGCCATGTGGGAGTGTTTTGGTTTTAATTTTGGTCATTTGTGTGGCATTGGAAAAAATGACTGGGTCCACGTGGACTTGAACTCTGGTGTGATTCCCCGTAGAGACTGGGTTTTTGGAACTGAACTCAGAGAAGCATTGCCATGAATTTTTTTGGGATTTTAAGAGGCCACGCATGAAAGTCGCTTTGGAAACTGAGACTTAGGCCCCGGGTGGATTTCCACAGAGGCCTGGGAATCTCAGCAAGGATATCACATGATTTTATTCTTAAAGAAATGGCAGCCATAGCTGAGAGTCAAAACACACATGGACCTCACATTGTAGACCTCAATGGGCCTCGCCTAATGTGACCTTTTGTCCACTCTTTGGGAAGCCGTGCCTGTGAGAGTTCTCCAGAGATTTCATTGAAATGAGCTTCCTCACCATTTAATGTTTGCTGAATGAACTGAAACCCACAGTGCCTCCAACTTCATGCTTGAAAAATGGCTAGATAAATACCATGAAATTTTTGAAATTCCTATGACCAGGTGGCACTGGAGAAACATTGGATGTCCTGTTGCTGATCATGAGTATACCAGACAGTGCCTTGATTTACTGAGTTTCATGAAAATGGTGTAGAACAGAGATGCCAGAAATTTGGAGCCTGCTGAGTAGTGGGTCTAGAGCAATGGTGGGGAGGTGTTTGATAAAACATCCGTGGTAGGGCCATGTTTATCTACCATTGGATTCCAAATGGCTTGTAACTGACATGGTGCAGCCAGCAGACCCTTATATGTAAAGGCATCTTGATATATGGAGAGTTTTCAGAGGAAAATTAAGAATCAGGTTGATATGGACAAGGGGGCAATGGGGCAAGCTGTGAGAGATAGGAGCCTAGTTGGTGCATTCTCTTGCAGACCCTGACCCACCACACGTGACAGAACTCCCTCCAGCACTGTGTCCCAGTTTAGCTCCTTGTATTTCGTGAAACAAATACCAAACTCACAGTGCAGCAGCAAAAACACCACAAAAAGTGGAGGAGGACCAAATGGCTTCACAGTCCACACGGGGAGACACTTAGTCCCCAGTGGCCTCAGTTTACCTACAAAGAGAGGATTCAGCATGGCTTCATCTTGTTCATTGGAAAATAAGAAACCATGTCCTCCAGGTCACATAGATGCAGACCCAGCTTTGATGGTCTCACTACAGAGGAAGCCAAATCTCCTGAAAACAACATATATTTCAAGTGTGGAAGCTCAGAGGCAGTTTCTCAAAAAGTTTTTAGGCCAGCAGAGCTCCATGTTTGTGGAGGGTTTACTCTGTCCCTTAGTTTTGGAAACTCCTCTACCACCTCCAAGGTTGTGAACTCCTGAGCATTTTCCATTCCAGATATGTATTCACTGATTTTGTAACTCTTCTCCTCTAATTGTGCCTTACTTGGGGTGAAGGTAATGTCAAGGCTTTGTTCTGGATGAGAGCGGGAGGATATTTGTGCAGCATATATTTACATACACATTGGATTCATTTTCCAATTTTCCATTCGAAATACTGAATCCCTGACACTAACCCAAACCTAGTAGACTCAGACTATTCATCCTAATATAATGGAGAAAATTAACCCAACACATTAGAAATACAAGTACTTCAGAGGAGACATGTTGTATAGTTGGACTTGACATTTGCATTATATAAGGTAGGAGTTATAAATCTAGTCAAATTTTATTTGAAATATTCTCCATGTGTTTTTAAACTTAACAAATATGTGAATTCTTGTTTCCCTTTTCTGTAGCCTTTTCACACATGTATATTTATATGCATATATAGAATCCTACCAGGTATCACACGTACATTTTTGTGAGGTGGCTGTCTTGGCAGGTACAAATTGTGAGAAGAGTTCACTCCTCCTAAATGCTGTTGGAAATGAAAATTCAACCTATAGGAGAGCGTCCTGGTAGAACAACATTATACATTAACTCATGTTCAGTAAAATAAATATTTTTGCATTTGTGGATGATACATATTTACTGATGAATTTCGATTGGCATTTATATTGGTATTTTTAATGTCTGTGAGTGTTTGTGTTTGTGTGTGTGTGTGTGTGTGTGTGTGTGTGTGTGTGTGTGTATAGATATAGATATAGATATAGATATACTCTTCAAATTTTTCAAAATATGAAATATATGCGTCTAATATACACTCTCTAAATTCATTCATGTTCATGTATGTGGATTTATAATCCACTTTTCACAAGATTATGATCAGAAATATTCATCCACCTGAAATACATATTTGTTTCCTAGTACTGAAAACTAACTTCAGTGAATGGTGCATACAAATCTTAATTATTCTACAGTAACTGACCCAGTCTAACATCAATGCAAGTAGACTCCTATGGGACATGATCTGTAATTTGTCATTCATTTGTATTCGACACTGGTACATTATTGTTTCTTCAGTTTTTGCAAATCACAGGATATACATTTCATCCACAAGTTCACAAATTAATAAGCATTTGTTTCAACTTTCACCACTTCTTGCTTCAGAACACATGTATTGTCAGGGTTTCTTGACTGGTCTTTTCATGAGACTTCTTTCCAAACACATTATTTTGAATTTCCATAATCATTTTGAAGCAAAACTCACACACTCTTCATGATAAACCTAAACACAAATATTTCCATTACATATATACCTGGTTGGAATGAATGATTGTATATCAATATACGATTTCCTTTAATTTTTCAGATATCAGTTCAATTCATTATTTAAAGTTCAAAAAGTTATATTATTTATTCACAGTATGGTCTATTCATGCTTTTTCTCTATGTTCCTAGAAACAGGGTACACCTCTTTGTACCCCTGATTCTCATTTTACATCTTCAATATATTACTCCCAGAAATGGTGAAAGAAATACTCATGTCACCTCATTATCACAGTAATATTCTGGACAAAAAATGGAAAGGTCACACTTATGATTGTACCAAAGCCTAAATGGAAAGTGAACATGGATTTCTAAAAAAATCCATGTACAGGTTGCCTAATGCTGTCAATTGTCAATCCTATTAGTGACTACATATTTGTTTTTTTCCTAATTTATATATTCAAACTCAACCCTGTTGAAAATGTCTAATTCTATCACTCACTTTATACTTTGCCTGATATCGTAATGTTTCTATTGATATCTGCTTTTCTACATATTTTCCCCAGTTCAACATAGTGACTGACTCTTCATATGTGCTGACATTTACATTCACTCAACAACCGAAAGTCTATTACTAAAGAACTTTTGGTCCAAATCCTATACTCAATCTTCTTCCTAAACCTACAGACTATCTTCCTAATCCTACTGAATATCCCTTTTTGACTGGATGTTCTCTTCTAAATTCAATCATCCAATGTACAAGGTCCTATGCCATTGTATATCGAATTATCTGAGGCATCTTTGCAGAACATCATTCAAAGCTAAGTATCCCAATCAAGGGCAAAACCCTTCTGGGCTTCAAATCATACCTAGATTTCTGTTTTCCTTCTTATATTTCACCTCTATATTCTTGTAAATATTGCAGGTTCCCAATACCATTATTCATCACACAGAATCACTCGTAACCCAAATCAAACCTGTTTTTAACCCCAAGTATACACTGTTCCCTCAATCATTTTACAGAAGAGCAGGGACAGAGTGGTTCTTACAATACAGGAAAGTTGGGGACCTTCCACCTGATGAGAACCTCAAATGTCCATGCACAAATGGTACCTGGAGAAGTTGTAGGCAGGTATGAAGCACCTGAGAGAGCAAAAGTCATCTTCCATGGCAAACAACCTGGTCAGGATGAAGGGATGCGTCTGAATCTGAATCTCTCTCTTCTTATTGTAGAGAAGATGGACCAAACCAGGCCTGAGTGGAGAGCTGTTCCCGGGTGCCAATGGTGATATACATTCTACCTTATGAAAGTGTCACAGGAAGCGGGGGCAACCTCCATTTTATGTTACCGTTTGAAGCAACTGTTAGGACAAAGTGGTTGCCAAGGCAGTGACCTGATTCAGTTCCAAAGAATGTGACATACCTCATTTCCTTGGTGATGGAACTCTCTGAACTTGGTATCCAAGAAGCCAGGCACCCAGAGGCAGTCCCAGTCCCAGTCCCAGTGGGCTCACTTGTTTGGATTTACCAAGGACAGAGTCAGTTTTCTTGGTACCTAATGATGTGAGGATGGCCAAATGCCAGGAGAGCTCTGAAGATGGACCGTTCCTGAGAAAACAGGTAGTGGCTAACCACTTTTTCCTGACATCTTCACAGAGTTTGTCAAGGAAACAAGATCTGAGAGAATACAGGCCATTTCGGGGGAACATAGTATGGCCCACCAGTCAGAGGACACTCCGGATAGTCACAGACCTACTTGGGGGAAGGAGGTGCCTTTGTGGGAGTGGGTGTGGGTTTGTTGTTTTGTCTCATGTTCTCAGAATAGATAGGAAAGGCGGTTTGTTTGGTTTGGAGTGGACAGTTTCTAGTAAGTCATTTGACACGGCGAGTGTTTCTGTTTCTGTGTATCCCACTGTGTCTGTTGTTGTAGACATTAGAAAAGAGAATGCATTAATGGATGTGTCCTGTCTAGTATAAATCATACCAAAATTCATCCTGCCCAATATATGAATGGACTGCAGCTTGTCTTATCGATGTGCAACACCTGCTATCTTTCTAAGTTGTTGTTTTCTTCCTGAATTCTGGCCACTCTCCAGAATAGGCTCATGGATTTGTGTCCAAAATATGTACCACCTCCAAGCTCTGTGACATGGCCATGTACTGGATAGCTGAAGAGAATGGCGAGCATCTCAGAAAACTCAGATATCAGTGTGACCAGGAAAGTCTCAGTGCAGAAACCCTGCTTTGGGCCTTTTGCTTACTTATTGTTGTGTTGCACTGAATGTCAGGAAGGTCTTTGCCTCAGGCTACCCCTTTTTGAAGCCTGAAGAAAACAGTTTTCAAATGGAAATGAATGGGCCTCACCTGTGGCTCTTTGCTTAATTGCTTTGGAAAGGGATGTGTCTTTTTCAGCCTCTTGGGCCTGTGTGTGGCTGTGACTTAGATTCTCAGCACCTGATGGATCTTAAGAATGATCCCATGTGAGCTTCCAAAACCAAAATGGCAAAAAATTTCATTCATTGTGGATGAAGTCTCTTGCCTTCCTCTTTTAGGTTCCTGTACTCCATCAAATGACAATAGGGATTCTTTGGGTCAAATGAGTTCTTCAAAGCCCTGCAGAGGTGCTTGTGTTTTCGCATGACTCTAAATCACCTAAAGAATCGATACCTAAAATCAGTAGGCCTCAAATTGGAGAAACACAGAAGTATTAACCGCAGGCTTATTTGTTCACTCCTGGTTCACAGAAACGGTGTCCAGGCTACCCTGACTTTAGACAAATGAGGGGCAAACGAGCTGATTTTGGACACTGTCATTGGCTGTGCCCCTCATGGAAACCTCCAGCCAGAGGTTAAGATGATTTACTATATGGAATAAGATGAGGGCCATGTGGGAGAGTTTTGGTTTTAATTTTGGTCATTTGTGTGGCATTGGAAAAAATGACTGGGTCCACGTGGCTTGAACTCTGGTGTGATTCCCCTTAGAGACTGGGTTTTGGAACTGAACTCAGAGAAGCATTGCCATGAATTTTGTTGGGATTTTAAGAGGCCACGCATGAAAGTCGCTCTTGGAAACTGAGACCTAGGCCCCGGGTGGATTTCCACAGAGGCCTGGGAATCTCAGCAAGGATATCACATGATTTTATTCTTAAAGAAATGGCAGCCATAGTTGAGAGTCAAAACACACATGGACCTCACATTGTAGACCTCAATGGGCCTGGCCTAATGTTACCTTTTGTCCACTCTTTGGGAAGCCATGCCTGTGAGAGTTCTCCAGAGATTTCATTGAAATGAGCTTCCTCACCATTTAATGTTTGCTGAATGAACTGAAACCCACAGTGCCTCCAACTTCATGCTTGAAAAATGGCTAGATAAATACCATGAAATTTTTGAAATTCCTATGACCAGGTGGCACTGGAGAAACATTGGATGTCCTGTTGCTGATCATGAGTATACCAGACAGTGCCTTGATTTACTGAGTTTCATGAAAATGGTATAGAACAGAGATGCCAGAAATTTGGAGCCTGCTGAGTAGTGGGTCTAGAGCAGTGGTGGGGAGGTGTTTGATAAAACATCCGTGGTAGGGCCATGTGGATCTACCATTGGATTCCAAATGGCTTGTAACTGACATGGTGCAGCCAGCAGACCCTTATATGTAAAGGCATCTTGTTACATGGAGAGTTTTCAGAGGAAAATTAAGAATCAGGTTGACATGGACAATTGGGCAATGGGGCAAGCTGTGAGAGATAGGAGAATAGTTGGTGCATTCTCTTGCAGACCCTGACCCACCACACGTGACAGAACTCCCTCCAGCACTGTGTCCCCGGTTAGCTCCTAGTATTTCGTGAAACAAATATCAAACTCACAGTGCAGCAGCAAAAACACCACAAAAAGTGGAAGAGGACCAAATGGCTTCACAGTCCACACGGGGAGACACTTAGTCCCCAATGGCCTCAGTTTACCTACAAAGATAGGATTCAGCACTGCTTCATCTTGTTCATTGGAAAATAAGAAACCATGTCCTCCAGGTCACATAGATGCAGACCCAGCTTTGATGTTCTCACTACAGAGGAAGCCAAATCTCCTGAAAACAACATATATTTCAAGTGTGGAAGCTCAGAGGCAGTTTCTCAAAAAGTTTTTAGGCCAGCAGAGCTCCATGTTTGTGGAGTGTTTACCCTGTCCCTTAGTTTTGGAAACTCCTCTACCAACTCCAAGGTTGTGAACTCCTGAGCATTTTCCATTTCAGATATGTATTCACTGATTTTGTAACTCTTCTCCTCTAATTGTGTCTTACTTGGGGTGAAGGTAATGTCAAGGCATTGTTCTGGATGAGAGCGGGAGGATATTTGTGCAGCATATATTTACATACACATTGGATTCATTTTCCAATTTTTCATTCGAAATACTGAATCCCTGACACTAACCGAAACCTAGTAGACTCAGACTATTCATCCTAATATAATGGAGAAAATTAACCCAACACATTAGAAATACAAGTACTTCAGAGGAGACATGTTGTATAGTTGGACTTGACATTTGCATTATATAAGGTAGGAGTTATAAATCTAGTCAAATTTATTTGAAATATTCTCCATGTGTTTTAAACTTAACAAATATGTGAATTCTTGTTTCCTTTTTCTGTAGTCTCTTCACACACGTATATTTATATGCATATATAGAATCCTACCAGGTATCACACGTACATTTTTGTGAGGTGGCTGTCTTGGCAGATACAAATTGTGAGAAGAGTTCACTCCTCCTAAATGCTGTTGGAAATGAAAATTCAACTTATAGGAGAGCGTCCTAGTAGAACAACATTATACATTAACTCATGTTCAGTAACATAAATATTTTTGCATTTGTGGATGATACATATTTACTGATGAATTTCGATTGGCATTTATATTGGTACTTTTTAATGTCTGTGAGTTGTGTGTGTGTGTGTGTGTGTGTGTGTGTATAGATATAGATATAGATATAGATATACTCTCCAAATTTTTCAAAATATGAAATATATGTGTCTAATATACACTCTCTAAATTCATTCATGTTCATGTACGTGGATTTATAATCCACTTTTCACAAGATGATAATCAGAAATATTCATCCACCTGAAATACATATTTGTTTCCTAGTACTGAAAACTAACTTCAGTGAATGGTGCATACAAATCCTAATTATTCTACAGTAACTGACCCAGTCTAACATCAATGCAAGTAGACTCCTATGGGACATGATCTGTAATTTGTCATTCATTTGTATTCGACACTGGTACATTTTTGTTTCTTCAGTTTTTGCACATCACAGGATATACATTTCATCCACAAGTTCACAAATTAATAAGCAATTGTTTCAACTTTCACCATTCTTGCTTCAGAACACATGTATTGTCAGGGTTTCTTGACTGGTCTTTTCGTGAGACTTCTTTCCAAACACATTATTTTGAATTTCCATAATCATTTTGAAGCAAAACTCACACACTCTTCATGATAAACCAAAACACAAATATTTCCATTACATATATACCTGGTTGGAATGAATGATTGTATATCAATATACAATTTCCTTTAATTTTTCAGATATCAGTTCAATTCATTATTTAAAGTTCAAAAAAGTTATATTTTTTATTCACTGTATGGTCTATTCATGCTTTTTCTCTATGTTCCTAGAAACAGGGTACACCTCTTTGTACCCAAGATTCTCATTTTACATTTTCAATATATTGCTCCCAGAAATGGTGAAAGAAATACTCATGTCACCTCATTATCACAGTAATATTCTGGACAAAAAATGGAAAGGTCACACTTATGATTGTACCAAAGCCTAAATGGAAAGTGAACATGGATTTCTAAAAACATCCATGTCCAGGTTGCCTAATGCTGTCAATTGTCAATCCTATTGGTGACTACATATTTGTTTTTTTCCTAATTTATATATTCAAACTCAACCCTGTTGAAAATGTCTAATTCTATCACTCACTTTATACTTTGCCTGATTTCGTAATGTTTCTATTGATATCTGATTTTCTACATATTTTCCCCAGTTCAACATAGTGACTGACTCTTCATATGTGCTGACATTTACATTCACTCAACAACCGAAAATCTATTGCTAAAGAACATTTGGTCCAAATCCTATACTCACTCTTCTTCCTAAACCTACAGACTATCTTCCTAATCCTACTGAATATCCCTTTTTGACTGGATGTTCTCTTCTAAATTCAATCATCCAATGTACAAGGTCCTATGCCATTGTATATCGAATTATCTGAGGCACCTTTGCAGAACATCATTCAAAGCTAAGTATCCCAATCAAGGGCAAAACCCTTCTGGGCTTCAAATCATACCTAGATTTCTGTTTTCCTACTTATATTTCACCTCTATATTCTTGTAAATATTGCAGGTTCCCAATACCATTATTCATCACACAGAATCACTCGTAACCCAAATCAAACCTGTTTTTAACCCCAAGTATACACTGTTCCCTCAATCATTTTACAGAAGAGCAGGGACAGAGTGGTTCTTACAATACAGGAAAGTTGGGGACCTTCCACCTGATGAGAACCTCAAATGTCCATGCACAAATGATACCTGGAGAAGTTGTAGGCAGGTATGAAGCACCTGAGAGAGCAAAAGTCATCTTCCATGGCAAACAACCTGGTCAGGATGAAGGGATGTGTCTGAATCTGCCTCTCTCTCTTCTTATTGTACAGAAGATGGACCGAACCAGGGATGAGTGGAGAGCTGTTCCCGGGTGCCAATGGTGATATACATTCTACCTTATGAAAGTGTCACAGGAGGTAGGGGCAACCTCCATCTTATGTAACCCTTGGAAGCAACTGTTAGGACAAAGTGGTTGCCAAGGCAGTGACCTGATTCAGTTCCAAAGAATGTGACATACCTCATTTCCTTGGTGATGGAACTCTCTGAACTTGGTATCCAAGAAGCCAGGCACCCAGAGGCAGTCCCAGTCCCAGTCCCAGTGGGCTCACTTGTTTGGATTTACCAAGGACAGAGTCAGTTTTCTTGGTACCTAATGATGTGAGGATGGCCAAATGCCAGGAGAGCTCTGAAGATGGACCGTTCCTGAGAAAACAGGTAGTGGCTAACCACTTTTTCCTGACATCTTCACAGAGTTGGTCAAGGAAACAAGATCTGAGAGAAGACAGGTCATTTCAGGGGAACATAGTAAGGCCCACCAGTCAGAGGACACTCCGGATAGTCACAGACGTACTTGGGGGAAGGAGGTGCCTTTGTGGGAGTGGGTGTGGGTTTGTTGTTTTGTCTCATGTTCTGAGAATAGATAGAAAAGGCGGTTTGTTTGGTTTGGAGTGGACAGTTTCTAGTAAGTCATTTGACACGGCGAGTGTTTCTGTTTCTGTGTATCCCACTGTGTCCGTTGTTGTAGACATTAGAAAAGAGAATGCATTAATGGATGTGTCCTGTCTAGTATAAATCTTCCCATGCCCAATATATGAATGGACTGCAGCTTGTCTTATCGATGTGCAACACCTGCTATCTTTCTAAGTTGTAGTTTTCTTCCTGAATTCTGGCCACTCTCCAGGATAGGCTCATGGATTTGTGTCCAAAATATGTACCACCTCCAAGCTCTGTGACATGGCCATGTACTGGATAGCTGAAGAGAATGGCGAGCATCTCAGAAAACTCAGATATCAGTGTGACCAGGAAAGTCTCAGTGCAGAAACCCTGCTTTGGGCCTTTTGCTTACTTATTGTTGTGTTGCACTGAATGTCAGGAAGGTCTTTGCCTCAGGCTACCCCTTTGTGAAGCCTGAAGAAAACAGTTTTCAAATGGAAATGAATGGGCCTCACCTGTGGCTCTTTGCTTAATTGCTTTGGAAAGGGATGTGTCTTTATCAGCCTCTTGGGCCTGTGTGTGGCTGTGACTTAGATTCTCAGCACCTGATGGATCTTAAGAATGATCCCATGTGAGCTTCCAAAACCAAAATGGCAAAAAATTTCATTCATTGTGGATGAAGTCTCTTGCCTTCCTCTTTTAGGTTCCTGCACTCCATCAAATGACAATAGGGATTCTTTGGGTCAAATGAGTTCTTCAAAGCCCTGCAGAGGTGCTTGTGTTTTCGCATGACTCTAAATCACCTAAAGAATCGATACCTAAAATCAGTAGGCCTCAAATTGGAGAAACACAGAAGTATTAACCGCAGGCTTATTTGTTCACTCCTGGTTCACAGAAACGGTGTCCAGGCTACCCTGACTTTAGACAAATGAGGGGCAAACGAGCTGATTTTGGACACTGTCATTGGCTGCGCCCCTCATGGAAACCTCCAGCCAGAGGTTAAGATGATTTACTATATGGAATAAGATGAGGGCCATGTGGGAGTGTTTTGGTTTTAATTTTGGTCATTTGTGTGGCATTGGAAAAAATGACTGGGTCCACGTGGGCTTGAACTCTGGTGTGATTCCCCTTAGAGACTGGGTTTTGGAACTGAACTCAGAGAAGCATTGCCATGAATTTTGTTGGGATTTTAAGAGGCCACGCATGAAAGTCGCTCTTGGAAACTGAGACCTAGGCCCCGGGTGGATTTCCACAGAGGCCTGGGAATCTCAGCAAGGATATCACATGATTTTATTCTTAAAGAAATGGCAGCCATAGTTGAGAGTCAAGACACACATGGACCTCACATTGTAGACCTCAATGGGCCTGGCCTAATGTGACCTTTTGTCCACTCTTTGGGAAGCCATGCCTGTGAGAGTTCTCCAGAGATTTCATTGAAATGAGCTTCCTCACCATTTAATGTTTGCTGAATGAACTGAAACCCACAGTGCCTCCAACTTCATGCTTGAAAAATGGCTAGATAAATACCATGAAATTTTTGAAATTCCTATGACCAGGTGGCACTGGAGAAACATTGGATGTAATGTTGCTGATCATGAGTATACCAGACAGTGCCTTGATTTACTGAGTTTCATGAAAATGGTGTAGAACAGAGATGCCAGAAATTTGGAGCCTGCTGAGTAGTGGGTCTAGAGCAGTGGTGGGGAGGTGTTTGATAAAACATCCGTGGTAGGGCCATGTGGATCTACCATTGGATTCCAAATGGCTTGTAACTGACATGGTGCAGCCAGCAGACCCTTATATGTAAAGGCATCTTGTTACATGGAGAGTTTTCAGAGGAAAATTAAGAATCAGGTTGATATGGACAAGGGGGCAATGGGGCAAGCTGTGAGAGATAGGAGAATAGTTGGTGCATTCTCTTGCAGACCCTGACCCACCACACGTGACAGAACTCCCTCCAGCACTGTGTCCCCGGTTAGCTCCTAGTATTTCGTGAAACAAATATCAAACTCACAGTGCAGCAGCAAAAACACCACAAAAAGTGGAAGAGGACCAAATGGCTTCACAGTCCACACGGGGAGACACTGAGTCCCCAATGGCCTCAGTTTACCTACAAAGAGAGGATTCAGCACTGCTTCATCTTGTTCATTGGAAAATAAGAAACCATGTCCTCCAGGTCACATAGATGCAGACCCAGCTTTGATGTTCTCACTACAGAGGAAGCCAAATCTCCTGAAAACAACATATATTTCAAGTGTGGAAGCTCAGAGGCAGTTTCTCAAAAAGTTTTTAGGCCAGCAGAGCTCCATGTTTGTGGAGTGTTTACCCTGTCCCTTAGTTTTGGAAACTCCTCTACCACCTCCAAGGTTGTGAACTCCTGAGCATTTTCCATTCCAGATATGTATTCACTGATTTTGTAACTCTTCTCCTCTAATTGTGTCTTACTTGGGGTGAAGGTAATGTCAAGGCATTGTTCTGGATGAGAGCGGGAGGATATTTGTGCAGCATATATTTACATACACATTGGATTCATTTTCTAATTTTTCATTCGAAATACTGAATCCCTGACACTAACCCATACCTAGTAGACTCAGACTATTCATCCTAATATAATGGAGAAAATTAACCCAACACATTAGAAATACAAGTACTTCAGAGGAGACATGTTGTATAGTTGGACTTGACATTTGCATTATATAAGGTAGGAGTTATAAATCTAGTCAAATTTATTTGAAATATTCTCCATGTGTTTTATACTTAACAAATATGTGAATTCTTGTTTCCTTTTTCTGTAGTCTCTTCACACACGTATATTTATATGCATATATAGAATCCTACCAGGTATCACACGTACATTTTTGTGAGGTGGCTGTCTTGGCAGATACAAATTGTGAGAAGAGTTCACTCCTCCTAAATGCTGTTGGAAATGAAAATTCAACTTATAGGAGAGCGTCCTAGTAGAACAACATTATACATTAACTCATGTTCAGTAACATAAATATTTTTGCATTTGTGGATGATACATATTTACTGATGAATTTCGATTGGCATTTATATTGGTACTTTTTAATGTCTGTGAGTTGTGTGTGTGTGTGTGTGTGTGTGTATAGATATAGATATAGATATAGATATACTCTCCAAATTTTTCAAAATATGAAATATATGTGTCTAATATACACTCTCTAAATTCATTCATGTTCATGTATGTGGATTTATAATCCACTTTTCACAAGATGATAATCAGAAATATTCATCCACCTGAAATACATATTTGTTTCCTAGTACTGAAAACTAACTTCAGTGAATGGTGCATACAAATCCTAATTATTCTACAGTAACTGACCCAGTCTAACATCAATGCAAGTAGACTCCTATGGGACATGATCTGTAATTTGTCATTCATTTGTATTCGACACTGGTACATTATTGTTTCTTCAGTTTTTGCACATCACAGGATATACATTTCATCCACAAGTTCACAAATTAATAAGCATTTGTTTCAACTTTCACCACTTCTTGCTTCAGAACACATGTATTGTCAGGGTTTCTTGACTGGTCTTTTCGTGAGACTTCTTTCCAAACACATTATTTTGAATTTCCATAATCATTTTGAAGCAAAACTCACACACTCTTCATGATAAACCAAAACACAAATACTTCCATTACATATATACCTGGTTGGAATGAATGATTGTATATCAATATACGATTTCCTTTAATTTTTCAGATATCAGTTCAATTCATTATTTAAAGTTCAAAAAAGTTATATTTTTTATTCACTGTATGGTCTATTCATGCTTTTTCTCTATGTTCCTAGAAACAGGGTACACCTCTTTGTACCCGCGATTCTCATTTTACATTTTCAATATATTGCTCCCAGAAATGGTGAAAGAAATACTCATGTCACCTCATTATCACAGTAATATTCTGGACAAAAAATGGAAAGGTCACACTTATGATTGTACCAAAGCCTAAATGGAAAGTGAACATGGATTTCTAAAAACATCCATGTCCAGGTTGCCTAATGCTGTCAATTGTCAATCCTATTGGTGACTACATATTTGTTTTTTTCCTAATTTATATATTCAAACTCAACCCTGTTGAAAATGTCTAATTCTATCACTCACTTTATACTTTGCCTGATTTCGTAATGTTTCTATTGATATCTGCTTTTCTACATATTTTCCCCAGTTCAACATAGTGACTGACTCTTCACATGTGCTGACATTTACATTCACTCAACAACCGAAAATCTATTGCTAAAGAACTTTTGGTCCAAATCCTATACTCACTCTTCTTCCTAAACCTACAGACTATCTTCCTAATCCTACTGAATATCCCTTTTTGACTGGATGTTCTCTTCTAAATTCAATCATCCAATGTACAAGGTCCTATGCCATTGTATATCGAATTATCTGAGGCACCTTTGCAGAACATCATTCAAAGCTAAGTATCCCAATCAAGGGCAAAACCCTCCTGGGCTTCAAATCATACCTAGATTTCTGTTTTCCTACTTATATTTCACCTCTATATTCTTTAAATATTGCAGGTTCCCAATACCATTATTCATCACACAGAATCACTCGTAACCCAAATCAAACCTGTTTTTAACCCCAAGTATACACTGTTCCCTCAATCATTTTACAGAAGAGCAGGGACAGAGTGGTTCTTACAATACAGGAAAGTTGGGGACCTTCCACCTGATGAGAACCTCAAATGTCCATGCACAAATGATACCTGGAGAATTTGTAGGCAGGTATGAAGCACCTGAGAGAGCAAAAGTCATCTTCCATGGCAAACAACCTGGTCAGGATGAAGGGATGTGTCTGAATCTGCCTCTCTCTCTTCTTATTGTACAGAAGATGGACCGAACCAGGGATGAGTGGAGAGCTGTTCCCGGGTGCCAATGGTGATATACATTCTACCTTATGAAAGTGTCACAGGAGGTAGGGGCAACCTCCATCTTATGTAACCCTTGGAAGCAACTGTTAGGACAAAGTGGTTGCCAAGGCAGTGACCTCATTCAGTTCCAAAGAATGTGACATACCTCATTTCCTTGGTGATGGAACTCTCTGAACTTGGTATCCAAGAAGCCAGGCACCCAGAGGCAGTCCCAGTCCCAGTCCCAGTGGGCTCACTTGTTTGGATTTACCAAGGACAGAGTCAGTTTTCTTGGTACCTAATGATGTGAGGATGGCCAAATGCCAGGAGAGCTCTGAAGATGGACCATTCCTGAGAAAACAGGTAGTGGCTAACCACTTTTTCCTGACATCTTCACAGAGTTGGTCAAGGAAACAAGATCTGAGAGAAGACAGGCCATTTCGGGGGAACATAGTAAGGCCCACCAGTCAGAGGACACTCCGGATAGTCACAGACGTACTTGGGGGAAAGAGGTGCCTTTGTGGGAGTGGGTGTGGGTTTGTTGTTTTGTCTCATGTTCTGAGAATAGATAGAAAAGGCGGTTTGTTTGGTTTGGAGTGGACAGTTTCTAGTCAGTCATTTGACACGGCGAGTGTTTCTGTTTCTGTGTATCCCACTGTGTCCGTTGTTGTAGACATTAGAAAAGAGAATGCATTAATGGATGTGTCCTGTCTAGTATAAATCTTCCCATGCCCAATATATGAATGGACTGCAGCTTGTCTTATCGATGTGCAACACCTGCTATCTTTCTAAGTTGTAGTTTTCTTCCTGAATTCTGGCCACTCTCCAGAATAGGCTCATGGATTTGTGTCCAAAATATGTACCACCTCCAAGCTCTGTGACATGGCCATGTACTGGATAGCTGAAGAGAATGGCGAGCATCTCAGAAAACTCAGATATCAGTGTGACCAGGAAAGTCTCAGTGCAGAAACCCTGCTTTGGGCCTTTTGCTTACTTATTGTTGTGTTGCACTGAATGTCAGGAAGGTCTTTGCCTCAGGCCACCCCTTTGTGAAGCCTGAAGAAAACAGTTTTCAAATGGAAATGAATGGGCCTCACCTGTGGCTCTTTGCTTAATTGCTTTGGAAAGGGATGTGTCTTTATCAGCCTCTTGGGCCTGTGTGTGGCTGTGACTTAGATTCTCAGCACCTGATGGATCTTAAGAATGATCCCATGTGAGGTTCCAAAACCAAAATGGCAAAAAATTTCATTCATTGTGGATGAAGTCTCTTGCCTTCCTCTTTTAGGTTCCTGCACTCCATCAAATGACAATAGGGATTCTTTGGGTCAAATGAGTTCTTCAAAGCCCTGCAGAGGTGCTTGTGTTTTCGCATGACTCTAAATCACCTAAAGAATCGATACCTAAAATCAGTAGGCCTCAAATTGGAGAAACACAGAAGTATTAACCGCAGGCTTATTTGTTCACTCCTGGTTCACAGAAACGGTGTCCAGGCTACCCTGACTTTAGACAAATGAGGGGCAAACGAGCTGATTTTGGACACTGTCATTGGCTGCGCCCCTCATGGAAACCTCCAGCCAGAGGTTAAGATGATTTACTATATGGAATAAGATGAGGGCCATGTGGGAGTGTTTTGGTTTTAATTTTGGTCATTTGTGTGGCATTGGAAAAAATGACTGGGTCCACGTGGGCTTGAACTCTGGTGTGATTCCCCTTAGAGACTGGGTTTTGGAACTGAAGTCAGAGAAGCATTGCCATGAATTTTGTTGGGATTTTAAGAGGCCACGCATGAAAGTCGCTCTTGGAAACTGAGACCTAGGCCCCGGGTGGATTTCCACAGAGGCCTGGGAATCTCAGCAAGGATATCACATGATTTTATTCTTAAAGAAATGGCAGCCATAGTTGAGAGTCAAGACACACATGGACCTCACATTGTAGACCTCAATGGGCCTGGCCTAATGTGACCTTTTGTCCACTCTTTGGGAAGCCATGCCTGTGAGAGTTCTCCAGAGATTTCATTGAAATGAGCTTCCTCACCATTTAATGTTTGCTGAATGAACTGAAACCCACAGTGCCTCCAACTTCATGCTTGAAAAATGGCTAGATAAATACCATGAAATTTTTGAAATTCCTATGACCAGGTGGCACTGGAGAAACATTGGATGTCCTGTTGCTGATCATGAGTATACCAGACAGTGCCTTGATTTACTGAGTTTCATGAAAATGGTGTAGAACAGAGATGCCAGAAATTTGTAGCCTGCTGAGTAGTGGGTCTAGAGCAGTGGTGGGGAGGTGTTTGATAAAACATCCGTGGTAGGGCCATGTGGATCTACCATTGGATTCCAAATGGCTTGTAACTGACATGGTGCAGCCAGCAGACCCTTATATGTAAAGGCATCTTGTTACATGGAGAGTTTTCAGAGGAAAATTAAGAATCAGGTTGATATGGACAAGGGGGCAATGGGGCAAGCTGTGAGAGATAGGAGAATAGTTGGTGCATTCTCTTGCAGACCCTGACCCACCACACGTGACAGAACTCCCTCCAGCACTGTGTCCCCGGTTAGCTCCTAGTATTTCGTGAAACAAATATCAAACTCACAGTGCAGCAGCAAAAACACCACAAAAAGTGGAAGAGGACCAAATGGCTTCACAGTCCACACGGGGAGACACTTAGTCCCCAATGGCCTCAGTTTACCTACAAAGATAGGATTCAGCACTGCTTCATCTTGTTCATTGGAAAATAAGAAACCATGTCCTCCAGGTCACATAGATGCAGACCCAGCTTTGATGTTCTCACTACAGAGGAAGCCAAATCTCCTGAAAACAACATATATTTCAAGTGTGGAAGCTCAGAGGCAGTTTCTCAAAAAGTTTTTAGGCCAGCAGAGCTCCATGTTTGTGGAGTGTTTACCCTGTCCCTTAGTTTTGGAAACTCCTCTACCAACTCCAAGGTTGTGAACTCCTGAGCATTTTCCATTTCAGATATGTATTCACTGATTTTGTAACTCTTCTCCTCTAATTGTGTCTTACTTGGGGTGAAGGTAATGTCAAGGCATTGTTCTGGATGAGAGCGGGAGGATATTTGTGCAGCATATATTTACATACACATTGGATTCATTTTCCAATTTTTCATTCGAAATACTGAATCCCTGACACTAACCCATACCTAGTAGACTCAGACTATTCATCCTAATATAATGGAGAAAATTAACCCAACACATTAGAAATACAAGTACTTCAGAGGAGACATGTTGTATAGTTGGACTTGACATTTGCATTATATAAGGTAGGAGTTATAAATCTAGTCAAATTTATTTGAAATATTCTCCATGTGTTTTAAACTTAACAAATATGTGAATTCTTGTTTCCTTTTTCTGTAGTCTCTTCACACACGTATATTTATATGCATATATAGAATCCTACCAGGTATCACACGTACATTTTTGTGAGGTGGCTGTCTTGGCAGATACAAATTGTGAGAAGAGTTCACTCCTCCTAAATGCTGTTGGAAATGAAAATTCAACTTATAGGAGAGCGTCCTAGTAGAACAACATTATACATTAACTCATGTTCAGTAACATAAATATTTTTGCATTTGTGGATGATACATATTTACTGATGAATTTCGATTGGCATTTATATTGGTACTTTTTAATGTCTGTGAGTTGTGTGTGTGTGTGTGTGTGTGTGTGTGTATAGATATAGATATAGATATAGATATACTCTCCAAATTTTTCAAAATATGAAATATATGTGTCTAATATACACTCTCTAAATTCATTCATGTTCATGTACGTGGATTTATAATCCACTTTTCACAAGATGATAATCAGAAATATTCATCCACCTGAAATACATATTTGTTTCCTAGTACTGAAAACTAACTTCAGTGAATGGTGCATACAAATCCTAATTATTCTACAGTAACTGACCCAGTCTAACATCAATGCAAGTAGACTCCTATGGGACATGATCTGTAATTTGTCATTCATTTGTATTCGACACTGGTACATTTTTGTTTCTTCAGTTTTTGCACATCACAGGATATACATTTCATCCACAAGTTCACAAATTAATAAGCAATTGTTTCAACTTTCACCATTCTTGCTTCAGAACACATGTATTGTCAGGGTTTCTTGACTGGTCTTTTCGTGAGACTTCTTTCCAAACACATTATTTTGAATTTCCATAATCATTTTGAAGCAAAACTCACACACTCTTCATGATAAACCAAAACACAAATATTTCCATTACATATATACCTGGTTGGAATGAATGATTGTATATCAATATACGATTTCCTTTAATTTTTCAGATATCAGTTCAATTCATTATTTAAAGTTCAAAAAAGTTATATTTTTTATTCACTGTATGGTCTATTCATGCTTTTTCTCTATGTTCCTAGAAACAGGGTACACCTCTTTGTACCCCCGATTCTCATTTTACATTTTCAATATATTGCTCCCAGAAATGGTGAAAGAAATACTCATGTCACCTCATTATCACAGTAATATTCTGGACAAAAAATGGAAAGGTCACACTTATGATTGTACCAAAGCCTAAATGGAAAGTGAACATGGATTTCTAAAAACATCCATGTCCAGGTTGCCTAATGCTGTCAATTGTCAATCCTATTGGTGACTACATATTTGTTTTTTTCCTAATTTATATATTCAAACTCAACCCTGTTGAAAATGTCTAATTCTATCACTCACTTTATACTTTGCCTGATTTCGTAATGTTTCTATTGATATCTGCTTTTCTACATATTTTCCCCAGTTCAACATAGTGACTGACTCTTCACATGTGCTGACATTTACATTCACTCAACAACCGAAAATCTATTGCTAAAGAACTTTTGGTCCAAATCCTATACTCACTCTTCTTCCTAAACCTACAGACTATCTTCCTAATCCTACTGAATATCCCTTTTTGACTGGATGTTCTCTTCTAAATTCAATCATCCAATGTACAAGGTCCTATGCCATTGTATATCGAATTATCTGAGGCACCTTTGCAGAACATCATTCAAAGCTAAGTATCCCAATCAAGGGCAAAACCCTCCTGGGCTTCAAATCATACCTAGATTTCTGTTTTCCTACTTATATTTCACCTCTATATTCTTGTAAATATTGCAGGTTCCCAATACCATTATTCATCACACAGAATCACTCGTAACCCAAATCAAACCTGTTTTTAACCCCAAGTATACACTGTTCCCTCAATCATTTTACAGAAGAGCAGGGACAGAGTGGTTCTTACAATACAGGAAAGTTGGGGACCTTCCACCTGATGAGAACCTCAAATGTCCATGCACAAATGATACCTGGAGAAGTTGTAGGCAGGTATGAAGCACCTGAGAGAGCAAAAGTCATCTTCCATGGCAAACAACCTGGTCAGGATGAAGGGATGTGTCTGAATCTGCCTCTCTCTCTTCTTATTGTACAGAAGATGGACCGAACCAGGGATGAGTGGAGAGCTGTTCCCGGGTGCCAATGGTGATATACATTCTATCTTATGAAAGTGTCACAGGAGGTAGGGGCAACCTCCATCTTATGTAACCCTTGGAAGCAACTGTTAGGACAAAGTGGTTGCCAAGGCAGTGACCTGATTCAGTTCCAAAGAATGTGACATACCTCATTTCCTTGGTGATGGAACTCTCTGAACTTGGTATCCAAGAAGCCAGGCACCCAGAGGCAGTCCCAGTCCCAGTCCCAGTGGGCTCACTTGTTTGGATTTACCAAGGACAGAGTCAGTTTTCTTGGTACCTAATGATGTGAGGATGGCCAAATGCCAGGAGAGCTCTGAAGATGGACCTTTCCTGAGAAAACAGGTAGTGGCTAACCACTTTTTCCTGACATCTTCCCAGAGTTGGTCAAGGAAACAAGATCTGAGAGAAGACAGGCCATTTCGGGGGAACATAGTAAGGCCCACCAGTCAGAGGACACTCCGGATAGTCACAGACGTACTTGGGGGAAGGAGGTGCCTTTGTGGGAGTGGGTGTGGGTTTGTTGTTTTGTCTCATGTTCTGAGAATAGATAGAAAAGGCGGTTTGTTTGGTTTGGAGTGGACAGTTTCTAGTCAGTCATTTGACACGGCGAGTGTTTCTGTTTCTGTGTATCCCACTGTGTCCGTTGTTGTAGACATTAGAAAAGAGAATGCATTAATGGATGTGTCCTGTCTAGTATAAATCTTCCCATGCCCAATATATGAAAGGACTGCAGCTTGTCTTATCGATGTGCAACACCTGCTATCTTTCTAAGTTGTAGTTTTCTTCCTGAATTCTGGCCACTCTCCAGGATAGGCTCATGGATTTGTGTCCAAAATATGTACCATCTCCAAGCTCTGTGACATGGCCATGTACTGGATAGCTGAAGAGAATGGCGAGCATCTCAGAAAACTCAGATATCAGTGTGACCAGGAAAGTCTCAGTGCAGAAACCCTGCTTTGGGCCTTTTGCTTACTTATTGTTGTGTTGCACTGAATGTCAGGAAGGTCTTTGCCTCAGGCCACCCCTTTGTGAAGCCTGAAGAAAACAGTTTTCAAATGGAAATGAATGGGCCTCACCTGTGGCTCTTTGCTTAATTGCTTTGGAAAGGGATGTGTCTTTATCAGCCTCTTGGGCCTGTGTGTGGCTGTGACTTAGATTCTCAGCACCTGATGGATCTTAAGAATGATCCCATGTGAGCTTCCAAAACCAAAATGGCAAAAAATTTCATTCATTGTGGATGAAGTCTCTTGCCTTCCTCTTTTAGGTTCCTGCACTCCATCAAATGACAATAGGGATTCTTTGGTTCAAATGAGTTCTTCAAAGCCCTGCAGAGGTGCTTGTGTTTTCGCATGACTCTAAATCACCTAAAGAATCGATACCTAAAATCAGTAGGCCTCAAATTGGAGAAACACAGAAGTATTAACCGCAGGCTTATTTGTTCACTCCTGGTTCACAGAAACGGTGTCCAGGCTACCCTGACTTTAGACAAATGAGGGGCAAACGAGCTGATTTTGGACACTGTCATTGGCTGCGCCCCTCATGGAAACCTCCAGCCAGAGGTTAAGATGATTTACTATATGGAATAAGATGAGGGCCATGTGGGAGTGTTTTGGTTTTAATTTTGGTCATTTGTGTGGCATTGGAAAAAATGACTGGGTCCACGTGGGCTTGAACTCTGGTGTGATTCCCCTTAGAGACTGGGTTTTGGAACTGAACTCAGAGAAGCATTGCCATGAATTTTGTTGGGATTTTAAGAGGCCACGCATGAAAGTCGTTCTTGGAAACTGAGACCTAGGCCCCGGGTGGATTTCCACAGAGGCCTGGGAATCTCAGCAAGGATATCACATGATTTTATTCTTAAAGAAATGGCAGCCATAGTTGAGAGTCAAGACACACATGGACCTCACATTGTAGACCTCAATGGGCCTGGCCTAATGTGACCTTTTGTCCACTCTTTGGGAAGCCATGCCTGTGAGAGTTCTCCAGAGATTTCATTGAAATGAGCTTCCTCACCATTTAATGTTTGCTGAATGAACTGAAAACCACAGTGCCTCCAACTTCATGCTTGAAAAATGGCTAGATAAATACCATGAAATTTTTGAAATTCCTATGACCAGGTGGCACTGGAGAAACATTGGATGTCCTGTTGCTGATCATGAGTATACCAGACAGTGCCTTGATTTACTGAGTTTCATGAAAATGGTGTAGAACAGAGATGCCAGAAATTTGGAGCCTGCTGAGTAGTGGGTCTAGAGCAGTGGTGGGGAGGTGTTTGATAAAACATCCGTGGTAGGGCCATGTGGATCTACCATTGGATTCCAAATGGCTTGTAACTGACATGGTGCAGCCAGCAGACCCTTATATGTAAAGGCATCTTGTTACATGGAGAGTTTTCAGAGGAAAATTAAGAATCAGGTTGATATGGACAAGGGGGCAATGGGGCAAGCTGTGAGAGATAGGAGAATAGTTGGTGCATTCTCTTGCAGACCCTGACCCACCACACGTGACAGAACTCCCTCCAGCACTGTGTCCCCGGTTAGCTCCTAGTATTTCGTGAAACAAATATCAAACTCACAGTGCAGCAGCAAAAACACCACAAAAAGTGGAAGAGGACCAAATGGCTTCACAGTCCACACGGGGAGACACTTAGTCCCCAATGGCCTCAGTTTACCTACAAAGAGAGGATTCAGCACTGCTTCATCTTGTTCATTGGAAAATAAGAAACCATGTCCTCCAGGTCACATAGATGCAGACCCAGCTTTGATGTTCTCACTACAGAGGAAGCCAAATCTCCTGAAAACAACATATATTTCAAGTGTGGAAGCTCAGAGGCAGTTTCTCAAAAAGTTTTTAGGCCAGCAGAGCTCCATGTTTGTGGAGTGTTTACCCTGTCCCTTAGTTTTGGAAACTCCTCTACCACCTCCAAGGTTGTGAACTCCTGAGCATTTTCCATTCCAGATATGTATTCACTGATTTTGTAACTCTTCTCCTCTAATTGTGTCTTACTTGGGGTGAAGGTAATGTCAAGGCATTGTTCTGGATGAGAGCGGGAGGATATTTGTGCAGCATATATTTACATACACATTGGATTCATTTTCCAATTTTTCATTCGAAATACTGAATCCCTGACACTAACCCATACCTAGTAGACTCAGACTATTCATCCTAATATAATGGAGAAACTTAACCCAACACATTAGAAATACAAGTACTTCAGAGGAGACATGTTGTATAGTTGGACTTGACATTTGCATTATATAAGGTAGGAGTTATAAATCTAGTCAAATTTATTTGAAATATTCTCCATGTGTTTTAAACTTAACAAATATGTGAATTCTTGTTTCCTTTTTCTGTAGTCTCTTCACACACGTATATTTATATGCATATATAGAATCCTACCAGGTATCACACGTACATTTTTGTGAGGTGGCTGTCTTGGCAGATACAAATTGTGAGAAGAGTTCACTCCTCCTAAATGCTGTTGGAAATGAAAATTCAACTTATAGGAGAGCGTCGTAGTAGAACAACATTATACATTAACTCATGTTCAGTAACATAAATATTTTTGCATTTGTGGATGATACATATTTACTGATGAATTTCGATTGGCATTTATATTGGTACTTTTTAATGTCTGTGAGTTGTGTGTGTGTGTGTGTGTGTGTGTGTATAGATATAGATATAGATATACTCTCCAAATTTTTCAAAATATGAAATATATGTGTCTAATATACACTCTCTAAATTCATTCATGTTCATTTATGTGGATTTATAATCCACTTTTCACAAGATGATAATCAGAAATATTCATCCACCTGAAATACATATTTGTTTCCTAATACTGAAAACTAACTTCAGTGAATGGTGCATACAAATCCTAATTATTCTACAGTAACTGACCCAGTCTAACATCAATGCAAGTAGACTCCTATGGGACATGATCTGTAATTTGTCATTCATTTGTATTCGACACTGGTACATTATTGTTTCTTCAGTTTTTGCACATCACAGGATATACATTTCATCCACAAGTTCACAAATTAATAAGCATTTGTTTCAACTTTCACCACTTCTTTCTTCAGAACACATGTATTGTCAGGGTTTCTTGACTGGTCTTTTCGTGAGACTTCTTTCCAAACACATTATTTTGAATTTCCATAATCATTTTGAAGCAAAACTCACACACTCTTCATGATAAACCAAAACACAAATACTTCCATTACATATATACCTGGTTGGAATGAATGATTGTATATCAATATACGATTTCCTTTAATTTTTCAGATATCAGTTCAATTCATTATTTAAAGTTCAAAAAAGTTATATTTTTTATTCACTGTATGGTCTATTCATGCTTTTTCTCTATGTTCCTAGAAACAGGGTACACCTCTTTGTACCCCCGATTCTCATTTTACATTTTCAATATATTGCTCCCAGAAATGGTGAAAGAAATACTCATGTCACCTCATTATCACAGTAATATTCTGGACAAAAAATGGAAAGGTCACACTTATGATTGTACCAAAGCCTAAATGGAAAGTGAACATGGATTTCTAAAAACATCCATGTCCAGGTTGCCTAATGCTGTCAATTGTCAATCCTATTGGTGACTACATATTTGTTTTTTTCCTAATTTATATATTCAAACTCAACCCTGTTGAAAATGTCTAATTCTATCACTCACTTTATACTTTGCCTGATTTCGTAATGTTTCTATTGATATCTGCTTTTCTACATATTTTCCCCAGTTCAACATAGTGACTGACTCTTCACATGTGCTGACATTTACATTCACTCAACAACCGAAAATCTATTGCTAAAGAACTTTTGGTCCAAATCCTATACTCACTCTTCTTCCTAAACCTACAGACTATCTTCCTAATCCTACTGAATATCCCTTTTTGACTGGATGTTCTCTTCTAAATTCAATCATCCAATGTACAAGGTCCTATGCCATTGTATATCGAATTATCTGAGGCACCTTTGCAGAACATCATTCAAAGCTAAGTATCCCAATCAAGGGCAAAACCCTCCTGGGCTTCAAATCATACCTAGATTTCTGTTTTCCTACTTATATTTCACCTCTATATTCTTGTAAATATTGCAGGTTCCCAATACCATTATTCATCACACAGAATCACTCGTAACCCAAATCAAACCTGTTTTTAACCCCAAGTATACACTGTTCCCTCAATCATTTTACAGAAGAGCAGGGACAGAGTGGTTCTTACAATACAGGAAAGTTGGGGACCTTCCACCTGATGAGAACCTCAAATGTCCATGCACAAATGATACCTGGAGAAGTTGTAGGCAGGTATGAAGCACCTGAGAGAGCAAAAGTCATCTTCCATGGCAAACAACCTGGTCAGGATGAAGGGATGTGTCTGAATCTGCCTCTCTCTCTTCTTATTGTACAGAAGATGGACCGAACCTGGGCTGAGTGGAGAGCTGTTCCCGGGTGCCAATGGTGATATACATTCTACCTTATGAAAGTGTCACAGGAAGTAGGGGCAACCTCCATCTTATGTTACCCTTGGAAGCAACTGTTAGGACAAAGTGGTTGCTAAGGCAGTGACCTCATTCAGTTCCAAAGAATGTGACATACCTCATTTCCTTGGTGATGGAACTCTCTGAACTTGGTATCCAAGAAGCCAGGCACCCAGAGGCAGTCCCAGTCCCAGTCCCAGTGGGCTCACTTGTTTGGATTTACTAAGGACAGAGTCAGTTTTCTTGGTACCTAATGATGTGAGGATGGCCAAATGCCAGGAGAGCTCTGAAGATGGACCTTTCCTGAGAAAACAGGTAGTGGCTAACCACTTTTTCCTGACATCTTCACAGAGTTGGTCACGGAAACAAGATCTGAGAGAAGACAGGCCATTTCGGGGGAACATAGTATGGCCCACCAGTCAGAGGACACTCCGGATAGTCACAGACGTACTTGGGGGAAGGAGGTGCCTTTGTGGGAGTGGGTGTGGGTTTGTTGTTTTGTCTCATGTTCTGAGAATAGATAGAAAAGGCGGTTTGTTTGGTTTGGAGTGGACAGTTTCTAGTAAGTCATTTGACACGGCGAGTGTTTCTCTTTCTGTGTATCCCACTGTGTCCGTTGTTGTAGACATTAGAAAAGAGAATGCATTAATGGATGTGTCCTGTCTAGTATAAATCTTCCCATGCCCAATATATGAATGGACTGCAGCTTGTCTTATCGATGTGCAACACCTGCAATCTTTCTAAGTTGTAGTTTTCTTCCTGAATTCTGGCCACTCTCCAGAATAGGCTCATGGATTTGTGTCCAAAATATGTACCACCTCCAAGCTCTGTGACATGGCCATGTACTGGATAGCTGAAGAGAATGGCGAGCATCTCAGAAAACTCAGATATCAGTGTGACCAGGAAAGTCTCAGTGCAGAAACCCTGCTTTGGGCCTTTTGCTTACTTATTGTTGTGTTGCACTGAATGTCAGGAAGGTCTTTGCCTCAGGCCACCCCTTTGTGAAGCCTGATGAAAACAGTTTTCAAATGGAAATGAATGGGCCTCACCTGTGGCTCTTTGCTTAATTGCTTTGGAAAGGGATGTGTCTTTATCAGCCTCTTGGGCCTGTGTGTGGCTGTGACTTAGATTCTCAGCACCTGATGGATCTTAAGAATGATCCCATGTGAGCTTCCAAAACCAAAATGGCAAAAAATTTCATTCATTGTGGATGAAGTCTCTTGCCTTCCTCTGTTAGGTTCCTGCACTCCATCAAATGACAATAGGGATTCTTTGGGTCAAATGAGTTCTTCAAAGCCCTGCAGAGGTACTTGTGTTTTCCCATGACTCTAAATCACCTAAAGAATCGATACCTAAAATCAGTAGGCCTCAAATTGGAGAAACACAGAAGTATTAACGGCAGGCTTATTTGTTCACTCCTGGTTCACAGAAACGGTGTCCAGGCTACCAAGACTTTAGACAAATGAGGGGCAAACGAGCTGATTTTGGACACTGTCTTGGGCTGCGCCCCTCATGGAAACCTCCAGCCAGAGGTTAAGATGATTGACTATATGAAATAAGATGAGGGCCATGTGGGAGTGTTTTGGTTTTAATTTTGGTCATTTGTGTGGCATTGGAAAAATGACTGGGTCCACGTGGGCTTGAACTCTGGTGTGATTCCCCTTAGAGACTGGGTTTTGGAACTGAACTCAGAGAAGCATTGCCATGAATTTTGTTGGGATTTTAAGAGGCCACGCATGAAAGTCGCTCTTGGAAACTGAGACCTAGGCCCCAGGTGGATTTCCACAGAGGCCTGGGAATCTCAGCAAGAATATCACATGATTTTATTCTTAAAGAAATGGCAGCCATAATGAGAGTCAAAACACACATGGACCTCACATTGTAGACCTCAATGGGCCTGGCCTAATGTGACCTTTTGTCCACTCTTTGGGAAGCCATGCCTGTGAGAGTTCTCCAGAGATTTCATTGAAATGAGCTTCCTCACCATTTAATGTTTGCTGAATGAACTGAAACCCACAGTGCCTCCAACTTCATGGTTGAAAAATGGCTAGATAAATACCATGAAATTTTTGAAATTCCTATGACCAGGTGGCACTGGAGAAACATTGGATGTCCTGTTGCTGATCATGAGTATACCAGACAGTGCCTTGATTTACTGAGTTTCATGAAAATGGTGTAGAACAGAGATGCCAGAAATTTGGAGCCTGCTGAGTAGTGGGTCTAGAGCAGTGGTGGGGAGGTGTTTGATAAAACATCCGTGGTAGGGCCATGTGGATCTACCATTGGATTCCAAATGGCTTGTAACTGACATGGTGCAGCCAACAGACCCTTATATGTAAAGGCATCTTGTTATATGGAGAGTTTTCAGAGGAAAATTAAGAATCAGGTTGATATGGACAAGGGGGCAATGGGGCAAGCTGTGAGAGATAGGAGCCTAGTTGGTGCATTCTCTTGCAGACCCTGACCCACCACACGTGACAGAACTCCCTCCAGCACTGTGTCCCAGTTTAGCTCCTAGTATTTCGTGAAACAAATACCAAACTCACAGTGCAGCAGCAAAAACACCACAAAAAGTGGAAGAGGACCAAATGGCTTCACAGTCCACACGGGGAGACACTTAGTCCCCAGTGGCCTCAGTTTACCTACAAAGAGAGGATTCAGCACTGCTTCATCTTGTTCATTGGAAAATAAGAAACCATGTCCTCCAGGTCACATAGATGCAGACCCAGCTTTGATGTTCTCACTACAGAGGAAGCCAAATCTCCTGAAAACAACATATATTTCAAGTGTGGAAGCTCAGAGGCAGTTTCTCAAAAAGTTTTTAGGCCAGCAGAGCTCCATGTTTGTGGAGTGTTTACCCTGTCCCTTAGTTTTGGAAAATCCTCTATCACCTCCAAGGTTGTGAACTCCTGAACATTTTCCATTCCAGATATGTATTCACTGATTTTGTAACTCTTCTCCTCTAATTGTGTCTTACTTGGGGTGAAGGTAATGTCAAGGCATTGTTCTGGATGAGAGCGGGAGGATATTTGTGCAGCATATATTTACATACACATTGGATTCATTTTCCAATTTTCCATTCGAAATACTGAATCCCTGACACTAACCCATACCTAGTAGACTCAGACTATTCATCCTAATATAATGGAGAAAATTAACCCAACACATTAGAAGTACAAGTACTTCAGAGGAGACATGTTGTATAGTTGGACTTGACATTTGCATTATATAAGGTAGGAGTTATAAATCTAGTCAAATTTATTTGAAATATTCTCATGTGTTTTAAACTTAACAAATATGTGAATTTTTGTTTCCTTTTTCTGTAGTCTATTCACACATGTATATTTATATGCATATATAGAATCCTACCAGGTATCACACGTACATTTTTGTGAGGTGGCTGTCTTGGCAGATACAAATTGTGAGAAGAGTTCACTCCTCATAAATGCTGTTGGAAATGAAAATTCAACTTATAGGAGAGCGTCCTAGTAGAACAACATTATTCATTAGCTCATGTTCAGTAAAATAAAGATTTTTGCATTTGTGGATGATACATATTTACTGATGAATTACGATTGGCATTTATATTGGTACTTTTTAATGTCTGTGAGTTGTGTGTATGTGTGTGTGTGTGTGTGTGTGTGTATAGATATAGATATAGATATAGATATACTCTCCAAATTTTTCAAAATATGAAATATATGTGTCTAATATACACTCTCTAAATTCATTCATGTTCATGTATGTGGATTTATAATCCACTTTTCACAAGATGATAATCAGAAATATTCATCCACCTGAAATACATATTTGTTTCCTAGTACTGAAAACTAACTTCAGTGAATGGTGCATACAAATCCTAATTATTCTACAGTAACTGACAAAGTCTAACATCAATGCAAGTAGACTCCTATGGGACATGATATGTAATTTGTCATTCATTTGTATTCGACACTGGTACATTATTGTTTCTTCAGTTTTTGCACATCACAGGATATACATTTCATCCACAAGTTCACAAATTAATAAGCATTTGTTTCAACTTTCACCACTTCTTGCTTCAGAACACATGTATTGTCAGGGTTTCTTGAATGGTCTTTTCATGAGACTTCTTTCCAAACACATTATTTTGAATTTCCATAATCATTTTGAAGCAAACGTCACACACTCTTCATGATAAACCAAAACACAAATATTTCCATTACATATATACCTGGTTGGAATTAATGATTGTATATCAATATACGATTTCCTTTAATTTTTCAGATATCAGTTCAGTTCATTATTTAAAGTTCAAAAAAGTTATATTATTTATTCACAGTATGGTCTATTTGTGGTTTTTCTCTATATTCCTAGAAACAGGGTACACCTCTTTGTAACCCCGATTCTCATTTTACATCTTCAATATATTGCTCCCAGAAATGGTGAAAGAAATACTCATGTCACCTCATTATCACAGTAATATTCTGGACAAAAAATGGAAAGGTCACACTTATGATTGTACCAAAGCCTAAATGGAAAGTGAACATGGATTTCTAAAAACATCCATGTCCAGGTTGCCTAATGCTGTCAATTGTCAATCCTATTGGTGACTACATATTTGTTTTTTCCTAATTTATATATTCAAACTCAACCCTGTTGAAAATGTCTAATTCTATCACTCACTTTATACTTTGCCTGATTTCCTAATATTTCTATTGATATCTGCTTTTCTACATATTTTCCCCAGTTCAACATAGTGACTGACTCTTCATATGTGCTGACATTTACATTCACTCAACAACCGAAAGTCTATTGCTAAAGAACTTTTGGTCCAAATTCTATACTCACTCTTCTTCCTAAACCTACCGACTATCTTCCTAATCCTATTGAATATCCGTTTTTGACTGGATGTTCTCTCTAAATTCAATCATCCAATGTACAAGGTCCTATGCCATTGTATATCGAATTATCTGAGGCATCTTTGCAGAACATCATTCAAAGCTAAGTATCCCAATCAAGGGCAAAACCCTTCTGGGCTTCAAATCATACCTAGATTTCTGTTTTCCTACTTATATTTCACCTGTATATTCTTGTAAATATTGCAGGTTCCCAATACCATTATTCATCACACAGAATCACTCGTAACCCAAATCAAACCTGTTTTTAACCCCAAGTATACACTGTTCCCTCAATCATTTTACAGAAGAGCAGGGACAGAGTGGTTCTTACAATACAGGAAAGTTGGGGACCTTCCACCTGATGAGAACCTCAAATGTCCATGCACAAATGATACCAGGGGAAGTTGTAGGCAGGTATGAAGCACCTGAGAGAGCAAAAGTCATCTTCCATGGCAAACAACCTGGTCAGGATGAAGGGATGTGTCTGAATCTGCCTCTCTCTCTTCTTATTGTACAGAAGATGGACCAAACCAGGGCTGAGTGGAGAGCTGTTCCCGGGTGCCAATGGTGATATACATTCTACCTTATGAAAGTGTCACAGGAAGTAGGGGCAACCTCCATCTTATGTTACCCTTGGAAGCAACTGTTAGGACAAAGTGGTTGCCAAGGCAGTGACCTCATTCAGTTCCAAAGAATGTGACATACCTCATTTCCTTGGTGATGGAACTCTCTGAACTTGGTATCCAAGAAGCCAGGCACCCAGAGGCAGTCCCAGTCCCAGTCCCAGTGGGCTCACTTGTTTGGATTTACTAAAAACAGAGTCAGTTTTCTTGGTACCTAATGATGTGAGGATGGCCAAATGCCAGGAGAGCTCTGAAGATGGACCTTTCCTGAGAAAACAGGTAGTGGCTAACCACTTTTTCCTGACATCTTCACAGAGTTGGTCAAGGAAACAAGATCTGAGAGAAGACAGGCCATTTCGGGGGAACATAGTATGGCCCACCAGTCAGAGGACACTCCGGATAGTCACAGACGTACTTGGGGGAAGGATGTGCCTTTGTGGGAGTGGGTGTGGTTTTGTTGTTTTGTCTCATGTTCTGAGAATAGATAGAAAAGGCGGTTTGTTTGGTTTGGAGTGGACAGTTTCTAGTCAGTCATTTGACACGGCGAGTGTTTCTGTTTCTGTGTATCCCACTGTGTCCGTTGTTGTAGACATTAGAAAAGAGAATGCATTAATGGATGTGTCCTGTCTAGTATAAATCTTCCCATGCCCAATATATGAAAGGACTGCAGCTTGTCTTATCGATGTGCAACACCTGCTATCTTTCTAAGTTGTAGTTTTCTTCCTGAATTCTGGCCACTCTCCAGAATAGGCTCATGGATTTGTGTCCAAAATATGTACCACCTCCAAGCTCTGTGACATGGCCATGTACTGGATAGCTGAAGAGAATGGCGAGCATCTCAGAAAACTCAGATATCAGTGTGACCAGGAAAGTCTCAGTGCAGAAACCCTGCTTTGGGCCTTTTGCTTACTTATTGTTGTGTTGCACTGAATGTCAGGAAGGTCTTTGCCTCAGGCCACCCCTTTGTGAAGCCTGAAGAAAACAGTTTTCAAATGGAAATGAATGGGCCTCACCTGTGGCTCTTTGCTTAATTGCTTTGGAAAGGGATGTGTCTTTATCAGCCTCTTGGGCCTGTGTGTGGCTGTGACTTAGATTCTCAGCACCTGATGGATCTTAAGAATGATCCCATGTGAGCTTCCAAAACCAAAATGGCAAAAAATTTCATTCATTGTGGATGAAGTCTCTTGCCTTCCTCTGTTAGGTTCCTGCACTCCATCAAATGACAATAGGGATTCTTTGGGTCAAATGAGTTCTTCAAAGCCCTGCAGAGGTACTTGTGTTTTCCCATGACTCTAAATCACCTAAAGAATCGATACCTAAAATCAGTAGGCCTCAAATTGGAGAAACACAGAAGTATTAATGGCAGGCTTATTTGTTCACTCCTGGTTCACAGAAACGGTGTCCAGGCTACCAAGACTTTAGACAAATGAGGGGCAAACGAGCTGATTTTGGACACTGTCTTGGGCTGCGCCCCTCATGGAAACCTCCAGCCAGAGGTTAAGATGATTGACTATATGAAATAAGATGAGGGCCATTTGGGAGTGTTTTGGTTTTAATTTTGGTCATTTGTGTGGCATTGGAAAAATGACTGGGTCCACGTGGGCTTGAACTCTGGTGTGATTCCCCTTAGAGACTGGGTTTTGGAACTGAACTCAGAGAAGCATTGCCATGAATTTTGTTGGGATTTTAAGAGGCCACGCATGAAAGTCGCTCTTGGAAACTGAGACCTAGGCCCCAGGTGGATTTCCACAGAGGCCTGGGAATCTCAGCAAGAATATCACATGATTTTATTCTTAAAGAAATGGCAGCCATAGTTGAGAGTCAAAACACACATGGACCTCACATTGTAGACCTCAATGGGCCTGGCCTAATGTGACCTTTTGTCCACTCTTTGGGAAGCCATGCCTGTGAGAGTTCTCCAGAGATTTCATTGAAATGAGCTTCCTCACCATTTAATGTTTGCTGAATGAACTGAAACCCACAGTGCCTCCAACTTCATGGTTGAAAAATGGCTAGATAAATACCATGAAATTTTTGAAATTCCTATGACCAGGTGGCACTGGAGAAACATTGGATGTCCTGTTGCTGATCATGAGTATACCAGACAGTGCCTTGATTTACTGAGTTTCATGAAAATGGTGTAGAACAGAGATGCCAGAAATTTGGAGCCTGCTGAGTAGTGGGTCTAGAGCAGTGGTGGGGAGGTGTTTGATAAAACATCCGTGGTAGGGCCATGTGGATCTACCATTGGATTCCAAATGGCTTGTAACTGACATGGTGCAGCCAACAGACCCTTATATGTAAAGGCATCTTGTTATATGGAGAGTTTTCAGAGGAAAATTAAGAATCAGGTTGATATGGACAAGGGGGCAATGGGGCAAGCTGTGAGAGATAGGAGCCTAGTTGGTGCATTCTCTTGCAGACCCTGACCCACCACACGTGACAGAACTCCCTCCAGCACTGTGTCCCAGTTTAGCTCCTAGTATTTCGTGAAACAAATACCAAACTCACAGTGCAGCAGCAAAAACACCACAAAAAGTGGAAGAGGACCAAATGGCTTCACAGTCCACACGGGGAGACACTTAGTCCCCTGTGGCCTCAGTTTACCTACAAAGAGAGGATTCAGCACTGCTTCATCTTGTTCATTGGAAAATAAGAAACCATGTCCTCCAGGTCACATAGATGCAGACCCAGCTTTGATGTTCTCACTACAGAGGAAGCCAAATCTCCTGAAAACAACATATATTTCAAGTGTGGAAGCTCAGAGGCAGTTTCTCAAAAAGTTTTTAGGCCAGCAGAGCTCCATGTTTGTGGAGTGTTTACCCTGTCCCTTAGTTTTGGAAACTCCTCTATCACCTCCAAGGTTGTGAACTCCTGAACATTTTCCATTCCAGATATGTATTCACTGATTTTGTAACTCTTCTCCTCTAATTGTGTCTTACTTGGGGTGAAGGTAATGTCAAGGCATTGTTCTGGATGAGAGCGGGAGGATATTTGTGCAGCATATATTTACATACACATTGGATTCATTTTCCAATTTTCCATTCGAAATACTGAATCCCTGACACTAACCCATACCTAGTAGACTCAGACTATTCATCCTAATATAATGGAGAAAATTAACCCAACACATTAGAAGTACAAGTACTTCAGAGGAGACATGTTGTATAGTTGGACTTGACATTTGCATTATATAAGGTAGGAGTTATAAATCTAGTCAAATTTATTTGAAATATTCTCCATGTGTTTTAAACTTAACAAATATGTGAATTTTTGTTCCTTTTTCTGTAGTCTATTCACACATGTATATTTATATGCATATATAGAATCCTACCAGGTATCACACGTACATTTTTGTGAGGTGGCTGTCTTGGCAGATACAAATTGTGAGAAGAGTTCACTCCTCATAAATGCTGTTGGAAATGAAAATTCAACTTATAGGAGAGCGTCCTAGTAGAACAACATTATTCATTAGCTCATGTTCAGTAAAATAATTATTTTTGCATTTGTGGATGATACATATTTACTGATGAATTACGATTGGCATTTATATTGGTACTTTTTAATGTCTGTGAGTTGTGTGTATGTGTGTGTGTGTGTGTGTGTATAGATATAGATATAGATATAGATATACTCTCCAAATTTTTCAAAATATGAAATATATTTGTCTAATATACACTCTCTAAATTCATTCGTGTTCATGTATGTGGATTTATAATCCACTTTTCACAAGATGATAATCAGAAATATTCATCCACCTGAAATACATATTTGTTTCCTAGTACTGAAAACTAACTTCAGTGAATGGTGCATACAAATCCTAATTATTCTACAGTAACTGACAAAGTCTAACATCAATGCAAGTAGACTCCTATGGGACATGATATGTAATTTGTCATTCATTTGTATTCGACACTGGTACATTATTGTTTCTTCAGTTTTTGCACATCACAGGATATACATTTCATCCACAAGTTCACAAATTAATAAGCATTTGTTTCAACTTTCACCACTTCTTGCTTCAGAACACATGTATTGTCAGGGTTTCTTGACTGGTCTTTTCATGAGACTTCTTTCCAAACACATTATTTTGAATTTCCATAATCATTTTGAAGCAAACGTCACACACTCTTCATGATAAACCAAAACACAAATATTTCCATTACATATATACCTGGTTGGAATTAATGATTGTATATCAATATACGATTTCCTTTAATTTTTCAGATATCAGTTCAGTTCATTATTTAAAGTTCAAAAAAGTTATATTATTTATTCACAGTATGGTCTATTCATGCTTTTTCTCTATATTCCTAGAAACAGGGTACACCTCTTTGTAACCCCGATTCTCATTTTACATCTTCAATATATTGCTCCCAGAAATGGTGAAAGAAATACTCATGTCACCTCATTATCACAGTAATATTCTGGACAAAAAATGGAAAGGTCACACTTATGATTGTACCAAAGCCTAAATGGAAAGTGAACATGGATTTCTAAAAACATCCATGTCCAGGTTGCCTAATGCTGTCAATTGTCAATCCTATTGGTGACTACATATTTGTTTTTTCCTAATTTATATATTCAAACTCAACCCTGTTGAAAATGTCTAATTCTATCACTCACTTTATACTTTGCCTGATTTCCTAATATTTCTATTGATATCTGCTTTTCTACATATTTTCCCCAGTTCAACATAGTGACTGACTCTTCATATGTGCTGACATTTACATTCACTCAACAACCGAAAGTCTATTGCTAAAGAACTTTTGGTCCAAATTCTATACTCACTCTTCTTCCTAAACCTACCGACTATCTTCCTAATCCTATTGAATATCCGTTTTTGACTGGATGTTCTCTCTAAATTCAATCATCCAATGTACAAGGTCCTATGCCATTGTATATCGAATTATCTGAGGCATCTTTGCAGAACATCATTCAAAGCTAAGTATCCCAATCAAGGGCAAAACCCTTCTGGGCTTCAAATCATACCTAGATTTCTGTTTTCCTACTTATATTTCACCTGTATATTCTTGTAAATATTGCAGGTTCCCAATACCATTATTCATCACACAGAATCACTCGTAACCCAAATCAAACCTGTTTTTAACCCCAAGTATACACTGTTCCCTCAATCATTTTACAGAAGAGCAGGGACAGAGTGGTTCTTACAATACAGGAAAGTTGGGGACCTTCCACCTGATGAGAACCTCAAATGTCCATGCACAAATGATACCAGGGGAAGTTGTAGGCAGGTATGAAGCACCTGAGAGAGCAAAAGTCATCTTCCATGGCAAACAACCTGGTCAGGATGAAGGGATGTGTCTGAATCTGCCTCTCTCTCTTCTTATTGTACAGAAGATGGACCAAACCAGGGCTGAGTGGAGAGCTGTTCCCGGGTGCCAATGGTGATATACATTCTACCTTATGAAAGTGTCACAGGAAGTAGGGGCAACCTCCATCTTATGTTACCCTTGGAAGCAACTGTTAGGACAAAGTGGTTGCCAAGGCAGTGACCTCATTCAGTTCCAAAGAATGTGACATACCTCATTTCCTTGGTGATGGAACTCTCTGAACTTGGTATCCAAGAAGCCAGGCACCCAGAGGCAGTCCCAGTCCCAGTCCCAGTGGGCTCACTTGTTTGGATTTACTAAAAACAGAGTCAGTTTTCTTGGTACCTAATGATGTGAGGATGGCCAAATGCCAGGAGAGCTCTGAAGATGGACCTTTCCTGAGAAAACAGGTAGTGGCTAACCACTTTTTCCTGACATCTTCACAGAGTTGGTCAAGGAAACAAGATCTGAGAGAAGACAGGCCATTTCGGGGGAACATAGTATGGCCCACCAGTCAGAGGACACTCCGGATAGTCACAGACATACTTGGGGGAAGGAGGTGCCTTTGTGGGAGTGGGTGTGGGTTTGTTGTTTTGTCTCATGTTCTGAGAATAGATAGAAAAGGCGGTTTGTTTGGTTTGGAGTGGACAGTTTCTAGTCAGTCATTTGACACGGCGAGTGTTTCTGTTTCTGTGTATCCCACTGTGTCCGTTGTTGTAGACATTAGAAAAGAGAATGCATTAATGGATGTGTCCTGTCTAGTATAAATCTTCCCATGCCCAATATATGAAAGGACTGCAGCTTGTCTTATCGATGTGCAACACCTGCTATCTTTCTAAGTTGTAGTTTTCTTCCTGAATTCTGGCCACTCTCCAGAATAGGCTCATGGATTTGTGTCCAAAATATGTACCACCTCCAAGCTCTGTGACATGGCCATGTACTGGATAGCTGAAGAGAATGGCGAGCATCTCAGAAAACTCAGATATCAGTGTGACCAGGAAAGTCTCAGTGCAGAAACCCTGCTTTGGGCCTTTTGCTTACTTATTGTTGTGTTGCACTGAATGTCAGGAAGGTCTTTGCCTCAGGCCACCCCTTTGTGAAGCCTGAAGAAAACAGTTTTCAAATGGAAATGAATGGGCCTCACCTGTGGCTCTTTGCTTAATTGCTTTGGAAAGGGATGTGTCTTTATCAGCCTCTTGGGCCTGTGTGTGGCTGTGACTTAGATTCTCAGCACCTGATGGATATTAAGAATGATCCCATGTGAGCTTCCAAAACCAAAATGGCAAAAAATTTCATTCATTGTGGATGAAGTCTCTTGCCTTCCTCTTTTAGGTTCCTGCACTCCATCAAATGACAATAGGGATTCTTTGGGTCAAATGAGTTCTTCAAAGCCCTGCAGAGGTGCTTGTGTTTTCGCATGATTCTAAATCACCTAAAGAATCGATACCTAAAATCAGTAGGCCTCAAATTGGAGAAACACAGAAGTATTAACGGCAGGCTTATTTGTTCACTCCTGGTTCACAGAAACGGTGTCCAGGCTACCCTGACTTTAGACAAATGAGGGGCAAACGAGCTGATTTTGGACACTGTCATTGGCTGCGCCCCTCATGGAAACCTCCAGCCAGAGGTTAAGATGATTTACTATATGGAATAAGATGAGGGCCATGTGGGAGTGTTTTGGTTTTAATTTTGGTCATTTGTGTTGCATTGGAAAAAATGACTGGGTCCACGTGGGCTTGAACTCTGGTGTGATTCCCCTTAGAGACTGGGTTTTGGAACTGAACTCAGAGAAGCATTGCCATGAATTTTGTTGGGATTTTAAGAGGCCACGCATGAAAGTCGCTCTTGGAAACTGAGACCTAGGCCCCGGGTGGATTTCCACAGAGGCCTGGGAATCTCAGCAAGGATATCACATGATTTTATTCTTAAAGAAATGGCAGCCATAGTTGAGAGTCAAAACACACATGGACCTCACATTGTAGACCTCAATGGGCCTGGCCTAATGTGACCTTTTGTCCACTCTTTGGGAAGCCATGCCTGTGAGAGTTCTCCAGAGATTTCTTTGAAATGAGCTTCCTCACCATTTAATGTTTGCTGAATGAACTGAAACCCACAGTGCCTCCAACTTCATGGTTGAAAAATGGCTAGATAAATACCATGAAATTTTTGAAATTCCTATGACCAGGTGGCACTGGAGAAACATTGGATGTCCTGTTGCTGATCATGAGTATACCAGACAGTGCCTTGATTTACTGAGTTTCATGAAAATGGTGTAGAACAGAGATGCCAGAAATTTGGAGCCTGCTGAGTAGTGGGTCTAGAGCAGTGGTGGGGAGGTGTTTGATAAAACATCCGTGGTAGGGCCATGTGGATCTACCATTGGATTCCAAATGGCTTGTAACTGACATGGTGCAGCCAACAGACCCTTATATGTAAAGGCATCTTGTTATATGGAGAGTTTTCAGAGGAAAATTAAGAATCAGGTTGATATGGACAAGGGGGCAATGGGGCAAGCTGTGAGAGATAGGAGCCTAGTTGGTGCATTCTCTTGCAGACCCTGACCCACCACACGTGACAGAACTCCCTCCAGCACTGTGTCCCAGTTTAGCTCCTAGTATTTCGTGAAACAAATACCAAACTCACAGTGCAGCAGCAAAAACACCACAAAAAGTGGAAGAGGACCAAATGGCTTCACAGTCCACACGGGGAGACACTTAGTCCCCAGTGTCCTCAGTTTACCTACAAAGAGAGGATTCAGCACTGCTTCATCTTGTTCATTGGAAAATAAGAAACCATGTCCTCCAGGTCACATAGATGCAGACCCAGCTTTGATGTTCTCACTACAGAGGAAGCCAAATCTCCTGAAAACAACATATATTTCAAGTGTGGAAGCTCAGAGGCAGTTTCTCAAAAAGTTTTTAGGCCAGCAGAGCTCCATGTTTGTGGAGTGTTTACCCTGTCCCTTAGTTTTGGAAACTCCTCTACCACCTTCAAGGTTGTGAACTCCTGAGCATTTTCCATTCCAGATATGTATTCACTGATTTTGTAACTCTTCTCCTCTAATTGTGTCTTACTTGGGGTGAAGGTAATGTCAAGGCATTGTTCTGGATGAGAGCGGGAGGATATTTGTGCAGCATATATTTACATACACATTGGATTCATTTTCCAATTTTCCATTCGAAATACTGAATCCCTGACACTAACCCATACCTAGTAGACTCAGACTATTCATCCTAATATAATGGAGAAAATTAACCCAACACATTAGAAGTACAAGTACTTCAGAGGAGACATGTTGTATAGTTGGACTTGACATTTGCATTATATAAGGTAGGAGTTATAAATCTAGTCAAATTTATTTGAAATATTCTCCATGTGTTTTAAACTTAACAAATATGTGAATTTTTGTTTCCTTTTTCTGTAGTCTATTCACACATGTATATTTATATGCATATATAGAATCCTACCAGGTATCACACGTACATTTTTGTGAGGTGGCTGTCTTGGCAGATACAAATTGTGAGAAGAGTTCACTCCTCATAAATGCTGTTGGAAATGAAAATTCAACTTATAGGAGAGCGTCCTAGTAGAACAACATTATTCATTAGCTCATGTTCAGTAAAATAAATATTTTTGCATTTGTGGATGATACATATTTACTGATGAATTTCGATTGGCATTTATATTGGTACTTTTTAATGTCTGTGAGTTGTGTGTGTGTGTGTGTGTGTGTGTGTGTGTGTATAGATATAGATATAGATATAGATATACTCTCCAAATTTTTCAAAATATGAAATATATGTGTCTAATATACACTCTCTAAATTCATTCATGTTCATGTATGTGGATTTATAATCCACTTTTCACAAGATGATAATCAGAAATATTCATCCACCTGAAATACATATTTGTTTCCTAGTACTGAAAACTAACTTCAGTGAATGGTGCATACAAATCCTAATTATTCTACAGTAACTGACAAAGTCTAACATCAATGCAAGTAGACTCCTATGGGACATGATATGTAATTTGTCATTCATTTGTATTCGACACTGGTACATTATTGTTTCTTCAGTTTTTGCACATCACAGGATATACATTTCATCCACAAGTTCACAAATTAATAAGCATTTGTTTCAACTTTCACCACTTCTTGCTTCAGAACACATGTATTGTCAGGGTTTCTTGACTGGTCTTTTCATGAGACTTCTTTCCAAACACATTATTTTGAATTTCCATAATCATTTTGAAGCAAACGTCACACACTCTTCATGATAAAACAAAACACAAATATTTCCATTACATATATACCTGGTTGGAATGAATGATTGTATATCAATATACGATTTCCTTTAATTTTTCAGATATCAGTTCAGTTCATTATTTAAAGTTCAAAAAAGTTATATTATTTATTCACAGTATGGTCTATTCATGCTTTTTCTCTATATTCCTAGAAACAAGGTACACCTCTTTGTAACCCCGATTCTCATTTTACATCTTCAATATATTGCTCCCAGAAATGGTGAAAGAAATACTCATGTCACCTCATTATCACAGTAATTTTCTGGACAAAAAATGGAAAGGTCACACTTATGATTGTACCAAAGCCTAAATGGAAAGTGAACATGGATTTCTAAAAACATCCATGTCCAGGTTGCCTAATGCTGTCAATTGTCAATCCTATTGGTGACTACATATTTGTTTTTTTCCTAATTTATATATTCAAACTCAACCCTGTTGAAAATGTCTAATTCTATCACTCACTTTATACTTTGCCTGATTTCCTAATATTTCTATTGATATCTGCTTTTCTACATATTTTCCCCAGTTCAACATAGTGACTGACTCTTCATATGTGCTGACATTTACATTCACTCAACAACCGAAAGTCTATTGCTAAAGAACTTTTGGTCCAAATTCTACACTCACTCTTCTTCCTAAACCTACCGACTATCTTCCTAATCCTATTGAATATCCCTTTTTGACTGGATGTTCTCACTAAATTCAATCATCCAATGTACAAGGTCCTATGCCATTGTATATCGAATTATCTGAGGCATCTTTGCAGAACATCATTCAAAGCTAAGTATCCCAATCAAGGGCAAAACCCTTCTGGGCTTCAAATCATACCTAGATTTCTGTTTTCCTACTTATATTTCACCTGTATATTCTTGTAAATATTGCAGGTTCCCAATACCATTATTCATCACACAGAATCACTCGTAACCCAAATCAAACCTGTTTTTAACCCCAAGTATACACTGTTCCCTCAATCATTTTACAGAAGAGCAGGGACAGAGTGGTTCTTACAATACAGGAAAGTTGGGGACCTTCCACCTGATGAGAACCTCAAATGTCCATGCACAAATGATACCTGGGGAAGTTGTAGGCAGGTATGAAGCACCTGAGAGAGCAAAAGTCATCTTCCATGGCAAACAACCTGGTCAGGATGAAGGGATGTGTCTGAATCTGCCTCTCTCTCTTCTTATTGTACAGAAGATGGACCAAACCAGGGCTGAGTGGAGAGCTGTTCCCGGGTGCCAATGGTGATATACATTCTACCTTATGAAAGTGTCACAGGAAGTAGGGGCAACCTCCATCTTATGTTACCCTTGGAAGCAACTGTTAGGACAAAGTGGTTGCCAAGGCAGTGACCTCATTCAGTTCCAAAGAATGTGACATACCTCATTTCCTTGGTGATGGAACTCTCTGAACTTGGTATCCAAGAAGCCAGGCACCCAGAGGCAGTCCCAGTCCCAGTCCCAGTGGGCTCACTTGTTTGGATTTACCAAGGACAGAGTCAGTTTTCTTGGTACCTAATGATGTGAGGATGGCCAAATGCCAGGAGAGCTCTGAAGATGGACCTTTCCTGAGAAAACAGGTAGTGGCTAACCACTTTTTCCTGACATCTTCACAGAGTTGGTCAAGGAAACAAGATCTGAGAGAAGACAGGCCATTTCGGGGGAACATAGTATGGCCCACCAGTCAGAGGACACTCCGGATAGTCACAGACGTACTTGGGGGAAGGAGGTGCCTTTGTGGGAGTGGGTGTGGGTTTGTTGTTTTGTCTCATGTTCTGAGAATAGATAGAAAAGGCGGTTTGTTTGGTTTGGAGTGGACAGTTTCTAGTCAGTCATTTGACACGGCGAGTGTTTCTGTTTCTGTGTATCCCACTGTGTCCGTTGTTGTAGACATTAGAAAAGAGAATGCATTAATGGATGTGTCCTGTCTAGTATAAATCTTCCCATGCCCAATATATGAAAGGACTGCAGCTTGTCTTATCGATGTGCAACACCTGCTATCTTTCTAAGTTGTAGTTTTCTTCCTGAATTCTGGCCACTCTCCAGAATAGGCTCATGGATTTGTGTCCAAAATATGTACCACCTCCAAGCTCTGTGACATGGCCATGTACTGGATAGCTGAAGAGAATGGCGAGCATCTCAGAAAACTCAGATATCAGTGTGACCAGGAAAGTCTCAGTGCAGAAACCCTGCTTTGGGCCTTTTGCTTACTTATTGTTGTGTTGCACTGAATGTCAGGAAGGTCTTTGCCTCAGGCCACCCCTTTGTGAAGCCTGAAGAAAACAGTTTTCAAATGGAAATGAATGGGCCTCACCTGTGGCTCTTTGCTTAATTGCTTTGGAAAGGGATGTGTCTTTATCAGCCTCTTGGGCCTGTGTGTGGCTGTGACTTAGATTCTCAGCACCTGATGGATCTTAAGAATGATCCCATGTGAGCTTCCAAAACCAAAATGGCAAAAACTTTCATTCATTGTGGATGAAGTCTCTTGCCTTCCTCTGTTAGGTTCCTGCACTCCATCAAATGACAATAGGGATTCTTTGGGTCAAATGAGTTCTTCAAAGCCCTGCAGAGGTACTTGTGTTTTCGCATGACTCTAAATCACCTAAAGAATCGATACCTAAAATCAGTAGGCCTCAAATTGGAGAAACACAGAAGTATTAACGGCAGGCTATTTGTTCACTCCTGGTTCACAGAAACGGTGTCCAGGCTACCCTGACTTTAGACAAATGAGGGGCAAACGAGCTGATTTTGGACACTGTCATTGGCTGCGCCCCTCATGGAAACCTCCAGCCAGAGTTTAAGATGATTGACTATATGAAATAAGATGAGGGCCATGTGGGAGTGTTTTGGTTTTAATTTTGGTCATTTGTGTGGCATTGGAAAAAATGACTGCGTCCACGTGGGCTTGAACTCTGGTGTGATTCCCCTTAGAGACTGGGTTTTGGAACTGAACTCAGAGAAGCATTGCCATGAATTTTGTTGGGATTTTAAGAGGCCACGCATGAAAGTCGCTCTTGGAAACTGAGACCTAGGCCCCGGGTGGATTTCCACAGAGGCCTGGGAATCTCAGCAAGGATATCACATGATTTTATTCTTAAAGAAATGGCAGCCATAGTTGAGAGTCAAAACACACATGGACCTCACATTGTAGACCTCAATGGGCCTGGCCTAATGTGACCTTTTGTCCACTCTTTGGGAAGCCATGCCTGTGAGAGTTCTCCAGAGATTTCATTGAAATGAGCTTCCTCACCATTTAATGTTTGCTGAATGAACTGAAACCCACAGTGCCTCCAACTTCATGCTTGAAAAATGGCTAGATAAATACCATGAAATTTTTGAAATTCCTATGACCAGGTGGCACTGGAGAAACATTGGATGTCCTGTTGCTGATCATGAGTATACCAGACAGTGCCTTGATTTACTGAGTTTCATGAAAATGGTATAGAACAGAGATGCCAGAAATTTGGAGCCTGCTGAGTAGTGGGTCTAGAGCAGTGGTGGGGAGGTGTTTGATAAAACATCCGTGGTAGGGCCATGTGGATCTACCATTGGATTCCAAATGGCTTGTAACTGACATGGTGCAGCCAACAGACCCTTATATGTAAAGGCATCTTGTTATATGGAGAGTTTTCAGAGGAAAATTAAGAATCAGGTTGATATGGACAAGGGGGCAATGGGGCAAGCTGTGAGAGATAGGAGCCTAGTTGGTGCATTCTCTTGCAGACCCTGACCCACCACACGTGACAGAACTCCCTCCAGCACTGTGTCCCAGTTTAGCTCCTAGTATTTCGTGAAAAAAATACCAAACTCACAGTGCAGCAGCAAAAACACCACAAAAAGTGGAAGAGGACCAAATGGCTTCACAGTCCACACGGGGAGACACTTAGTCCCCAGTGGCCTCAGTTTACCTACAAAGAGAGGATTCAGCACTGCTTCATCTTGTTCATTGGAAAATAAGAAACCATGTCCTCCAGGTCACATAGATGCAGACCCAGCTTTGATGTTCTCACTACAGAGGAAGCCAAATCTCCTGAAAACAACATATATTTCAAGTGTGGAAGCTCAGAGGCAGTTTCTCAAAAAGTTTTTAGGCCAGCAGAGCTCCATGTTTGTGGAGGGTTTACCCTGTCCCTTAGTTTTGGAAACTCCTCTACCACCTCCAAGGTTGTGAACTCCTGAGCATTTTCCATTCCAGATATGTATTCACTGATTTTGTAACTCTTCTCCTCTAATTGTGTTTTACTTGGGGTGAAGGTAATGTCAAGGCATTGTTCTGGATGAGAGCGGGAGGATATTTGTGCAGCATATATTTACATACACATTGGATTCATTTTCCAATTTTCCATTCGAAATACTGAATCCCTGACACTAACCCATACCTAGTAGACTCAGACTATTCATCCTAATATAATGGAGAAAATTAACCCAACACATTAGAAATACAAGTACTTCAGTAGAGACATGTTGTATAGTTGGACTTGACATTTGCATTATATAAGGTAGGAGTTATAAATCTAGTCAAATTTATTTGAAATATTCTCCATGTGTTTTAAACTTAACAAATATGTGAATTTTTGTTTCCTTTTTCTGTAGTCTATTCACACATGTATATTTATATGCATATATAGAATCCTACCAGGTATCACACGTACATTTTTGTGAGGTGGCTGTCTTGGCAGATACAAATTGTGAGAAGAGTTCACTCCTCCTAAATGCTGTTGGAAATGAAAATTCAACCTATAGGAGAGCGTCCTAGTAGAACAACATTATACATTAACTCATGTTCAGTAAAATAAATATTTTTGCATTTGTGGATGATACATATTTACTGATGAATTTCGATTGGCATTTATATTGGTACTTTTTAATGTCTGTGAGTGTTGTGTGTGTGTGTGTGTATATACAGATATAGATATAGATATACTCTGCAAATTTTTCAAAATATGAAATATATGTGTCTAATATACACTCTCTAAATTCATTCATGTTCATGTATGTGGATTTATAATCCACTTTTCACAAGATTATAATCAGAAATATTCATCCACCTGAAATACATATTTGTTTCCTAGTACTGAAAACTAACTTCAGTGAATGGTGCATACAAATCCTAATTATTCTACAGTAACTGACCCAGTCTAACATCAATGCAAGTAGACTCCTATGGGACATGATATGTAATTTGTCATTCATTTGTATTCGACACTGGTACATTATTGTTTCTTCAGTTTTTGCACATCACAGGATATACATTTCATCCACAAGTTCACAAATTAATAAGCATTTGTTTCAACTTTCACCACTTCTTGCTTAAGAACACATGTATTGTCACGGTATTCTTGACTGGTCTTTTCATGAGACTTCTTTCCAAACACATTATTTTGAATTTCCATAATCATTTTGAAGCAAAACTCACACACTCTTTATGATAAACCTAAACACAAATATTTCCATTACATATATACCTGGTTGGAATGAATGATTGTATATCAATATACGATTTCCTTTAATTTTTCAGATATCAGTTCAATTCATTATTTAAAGTTCAAAAAATTTATATTATTTATTCACAGTATGGTCTATTCATGCTTTTTCTCTATGTTCCTAGAAACAGGGTACACCTCTTTGTACCCCCGATTCTCATTTTACATCTTCAATATATTGCTCCCAGAAATGGTGAAAGAAATACTCATGTCACCTCATTATCACAGTAATATTCTGGACAAAAAATGGAAAGGTCACACTTATGATTGTACCAAAGCCTAAATGGAAAGTGAACATGGATTTCTAAAAACATCCATGTCCAGGTTGCCTAATGCTGTCAATTGTCAATCCTATTGGTGACTACATATTTGTTTTTTTCCTAATTTATATATTCAAACTCAACCCTGTTGAAAATGTCTAATTCTATCACTCACTTTTTACTTTGCCTGATTTCGTAATGTTTCTATTGATATCTGCTTTTCTACATATTTTCCCCAGTTCAACATAGTGACTGACTCTTCATATGTGCTGACATTTACATTCACTCAACAACCGAAAGTCTATTGCTAAAGAACTTTTGGTCCAAAACCTATATTCACTCTTCTTCCTAAACCTACCGACTATCTTCCTAATCCTACTGAATATCCCTTTTTGACTGGATGTTCTCTTCTAAATTCAATCATCCAATGTACAAGGTCCTATGCCATTGTATATGGAATTATCTGAGGCATCTTTGCAGAACATCATTCAAAGCTAAGTATCCCAATCAAGGGCAAAACACTTCTGGGCTACAAATCATACCTAGATTTCTGTTTTCCTACTTATATTTCACCTCTATATTCTTGTAAATATTGCAGGTTCCCAATACCATTATTCATCACACAGAATCACTCGTAATCCAAATCAAACCTGTTTTTAACCCCAAGTATACACTGTTCCCTCAATCATTTTACAGAAGAGCAGAGACAGAGTGGTTCTTACAATACAGGAAAGTTGGGGACCTTCAACCTGATGAGAACCTCAAATGTCCATGCACAAATGGTACCTGGAGAAGTTGTAGGCAGGTATGAAGCACCTGAGAGAGCAAAAGTCATCTTCCATGGCAAACAACTTGGTCAGGATGAAGGGATGTGTCTGAATCTGCCTCTCTCTCTTCTTATTGTACAGAAGATGGACCAAACCAGGGCTGAGTGGAGAGCTGTTCCCGGGTGCCAATGGTGATATACATTCTACCTTATGAAAGTGTCACAGGAAGTTCTGGCAACCTCCATCTTATGTTACCCTTGGAAGCAACTGTTAGGACAAAGTGGTTGCCAAGGCAGTGACCTCATTCAGTTCCAAAGAATGTGAAATACCTCATTTCCTTGGTGATGGAACTCTCTGAACTTGGTATCCAAGAAGCCAGACACCCAGAGGCAGTCCCAGTCCCAGTCCCAGTGGGCTCACTTGTTTGGATTTACCAAGGACAGAGTCAGTTTTCTTGGTACCTAATGATGTGAGGATGGCCAAATGCCAGGAGAGCTCTGAAGATGGACCTTTCCTGAGAAAACAGGTAGTGGCTAACCACTTTTTCCTGACATCTTCACAGAGTTGGTCAAGGAATCAAGATCTGAGAGAAGACAGGCCATTTCGTGGGAACATAGTATGGCCCACCAGTAAGAGGACACTCCGGATAGTCACAGACGTACTTGGGGGAAGGAGGTGCCTTTGTGGGAGTGGGTGTGGGTTTGTTGTTTTGTCTCATGTTCTGAGAATAGATAGAAAAGGCGGTTTGTTTGGTTTGGAGTGGACAGTTTCTAGTCAGTCATTTGACACGGCGAGTGTTTCTGTTTCTGTGTATCCCACTGTGTCCGTTGTTGTAGACATTAGAAAAGAGAATGCATTAATGGATGTGTCCTGTCTAGTATAAATCTTCCCATAATTCATCCTGCCCAATATATGAATGGACTGCAGCTTGTCTTATCAATGTGCAACACCTGCTATCTTTCTAAGTTGTTGTTTTCTTCCTGAATTCTGGCCACTCTCCAGAATAGGCTCATGGATTTGTGTACAAAATATGTACCACCTCCAAGCTCTGTGACATGGCCATGTACTGGATAGTGAAGAGAATGGCGAGCATCTCAAAAAACTCAGATATCAGTGTGACCAGGAAAGTCTCAGTGCAGAAACCCTGCTTTGGGCCTTTTGCTTACTTATTGTTGTGTTGCACTGAATGTCAGGAAGGTCTTTGCCTCAGGCCACCCCTTTGTGAAGCCTGAAGAAAACAGTTTTCAAATGGAAATGAATGGGCCTCACCTGTGGCTCTTTATCAGCCTCTTGGACCTGTGTGTGGCTGTGACTTAGATTCTCAGCACCTGATGGATCTTAAGGATGATCCCACGTGAGCTTCCAAAACCAAAATGGCAAAAAATATCATTCATTGTGGATGAAGCCTCTTGCCTTCCTCTGTTAGGTTCCTGCAATCCATCAAATGACAATAGGGATTCTTTGGGTCAAATGAGTTCTTCAAAGCCCTGCAGAGGTGCATGTGTTTTCGCATGACTCTAAATCACCTAAAGAATCGATACCTAAAATCAGTAGGCCTCAAATTGGAGAAACAAAGAAGTATTATCGGCAGGCTTATTTGTTCGCTCCTGTTTCAGAGAAACGGTGTCCAGTCTACCCTGACTTTAGGCAAATGAGGGGCAAACGAGCTGATTTTGGACACTGTCTTGTGCTGCGCCCCTCATGGAAACCTCCAGCCAGAGGTTAAGATGATTGACTATATGGAATAAGATGAAGGCCATGTGGGAGTGTTTTGGTTTTAATTTTGGTCATTTGTGTTGCATTGGAAAAAATGACTGGGTCCACGTGAGCTTGAACTCTGGTGTGATTCCCCTTAGAGACTGGGTTTTGGAACTGAACTCAGAGAAGCATTGCCATGAATTTTGTTGGGATTTTAAGAGGCCACGCATGAAAGTCGCTCTTGGAAACTGAGACCTAGGCCCCGGGTGGATTTCCACAGAGGCCTGGGAATCTCAGCAAGGATATCACATGATTTTATTCTTAAAGAAATGGCAGCCATAGTTGAGAGTCAAAACACACATGGACCTCACATTGTAGACCTCAATGGGCCTGGCCTAATGTGACCTTTTGTCCACTCTTTGGGAAGCCGTGCCTGTGAGAGTTCTCCAGAGATTTCATTGAAATGAGCTTCCTCACCATTTAATGTTTGCTGAATGAACTGAAACCCACAGTGCCTCCAACTTCATGCTTGAAAAATGGCTAGATAAATACCATGAAATTTTTGAAATTCCTATGACCAGGTGGCACTGGAGAAACTTTGGATGTCCTGTTGCTGATCATGAGTATACCAGACAGTGCTTTGATTTACTGAGTTTCATGAAAATGGTGTAGAACAGAGATGCCAGAAATTTGGAGCCTGCTGAGTAGTGGGTATAGAGCAGTGGTGGGGAGGTGTTTGATAAAACATCCGTGGTAGGGCCATGTGGATCTACCATTGGATTCCAAATGGCTTGTAACTGACATGGTGCAGCCAACAGACCCTTATATGTAAAGGCATCTTGTTATATGGAGAGTTTTCAGAGGAAAATTAAGAATCAGGTTGATATGGACAAGGGGGCAATGGGGCAAGCTGTGAGAGATAGGAGCCTAGTTGGTGCATTCTCTTGCAGACCCTTACCCACCACACGTGACAGAACTCCCTCCGGCACTGTGTCCCAGTTTAGCTCCTTGTATTTCGTGAAACAAATACCAAACTCACAGTGCAGCAGCAAAAACACCACAAAAAGTGGAAGAGGACCAAATGGCTTCACAGTCCACACGGGGAGACACTTAGTCCCCAGTGGCCTCAGTTTACCTACAAAGAGAGGATTCAGCACTGCTTCATCTTGTTCATTGGAAAATAAGAAACCATGTCCTCCAGGTCACATAGATGCAGACCCAGCTTTGATGGTCTCACTACAGAGGAAGCCAAATCTCCAGAAAACTACATATATTTCAAGTGTGGAAGCTCAGAGGCAGTTTCTCAAAAAGTTTTTAGGCCAGCAGAGCTCCATGTTTGTGGAGTGTTTACCCTGTCCCTTAGTTTTGGAAACTCCTCTACCACCTCCAAGGTTGTGAACTCCTGAGCATTTTCCATTCCAGATATGTATTCACTGATTTTGTAACTCTTCTCCTCTAATTGTGTCTTACTTGGGGTGAAGGTAATGTCAAGGCATTGTTCTGGATGAGAGCGGGAGGATATTTGTGCAGCATATTTTTACATACACATTGGATTCATTTTCCAAATTTCCATTCGAAGTACTGAATCCCTGACACTAACCCATACCTAGTAGACTCAGACTATTCATCCTAATATAATGGAGAAAATTAGCCCAACACATTAGAAATACAAGTACTTCAGAGGAGACATGTTGTATAGTTGGACTTGACATTTGCATTATATAAGGTAGGAGTTATAAATCTAGTCAAATTTATTTGAAATATTCTCCATGTGTTTTTAAGATTAACAAATATGTGAATTCTTATTTCCCTTTTCTGTAGCCTATTCACACATGTATATTTATATGCATATATAGAATCCTACCAGGTATCACACGTACATTTTTGTGAGGTGGCTGTCTTGGCAGATACAAATTGTGAGAAGAGTTCACTCCTCCTAAATGCTGTTGGAAATGAAAATTCAACCTATAGGAGAGCGTCCTAGTAGAGCAACATTATACATTAACTCATATTCAGTAAAATAAATATTTTTGCATTTGTGGATGATACATATTTACTGATGAATTTCGATTGGCATTTATATTGGTACTTTTTAATGTCTGTGAGTGTTGTGTGTGTGTGTGTGTATATACAGATATAGATATAGATATACTCTGCAAATTTTTCAAAATATGAAATATATGTGTCTAATATACACTCTCTAAATTCATTCATGTTCATGTATGTGGATTTATAATCCACTTTTCACAAGATTATAATCAGAAATATTCATCCACCTGAAATACATATTTGTTTCCTAGTACTGAAAACTAACTTCAGTGAATGGTGCATACAAATCCTAATTATTCTACAGTAACTGACCCAGTCTAACATCAATGCAAGTAGACTCCTATGGGACATGATATGTAATTTGTCATTCATTTGTATTCGACACTGGTACATTATTGTTTCTTCAGTTTTTGCACATCACAGGATATACATTTCATCCACAAGTTCACAAATTAATAAGCATTTGTTTCAACTTTAACCACTTCTTGCTTCAGAACACATGTATTGTCAGGGTATTCTTGACTGGTCTTTTCATGAGACTTCTTTCCAAACACATTATTTTGAATTTCCATAATCATTTTGAAGCAAAACTCACACACTCTTTATGATAAACCTAAACACAAATATTTCCATTACATATATACCTGGTTGGAATGAATGATTGTATATCAATATACGATTTCCTTTAATTTTTCAGATATCAGTTCAATTCATTATTTAAAGTTCAAAAAAGTTATATTATTTATTCACAGTATGGTCTATTCATGCTTTTTCTCTATGTTCCTAGAAACAGGGTACACCTCTTTGTACCCCCGATTCTCATTTTACATCTTCAATATATTGCTCCCAGAAATGGTGAAAGAAATACTCATGTCACCTCATTATCACAGTAATATTCTGGACAAAAAATGGAAAGGTCACACTTATGATTGTACCAAAGCCTAAATGGAAAGTGAACATGGATTTCTAAAAACATCCATGTCCAGGTTGCCTAATGCTGTCAATTGTCAATCCTATTGGTGACTACATATTTGTTTTTTTCCTAATTTATATATTCAAACTCAACCCTGTTGAAAATGTCTAATTCTATCACTCACTTTATACTTTGCCTGATTTCGTAATGTTTCTATTGATATCTGCTTTTCTACATATTTTCCCCAGTTCAACATAGTGACTGACTCTTCATATGTGCTGACATTTACATTCACTCAACAACCGAAAGTCTATTGCTAAAGAACTTTTGGTCCAAATCCTATACTCACTCTTCTTCCTAAACCTACCGACTATCTTCCTAATCCTACTGAATATCCCTTTTTGACTGGATGTTCTCTTCTAAATTCAATCATCCAATGTACAAGGTCCTATGCCATTGTATATGGAATTATCTGAGGCATCTTTGCAGAACATCATTCAAAGCTAAGTATCCCAATCAAGGGCAAAACCCTTCTGGGCTTCAAATCATACCTAGATTTCTGTTTTCCTACTTATATTTCACCTCTATATTCTTGTAAATATTGCAGGTTCCCAATACCATTATTCATCACACAGAATCACTCGTAACCCAAATCAAACCTGTTTTTAACCCCAAGTATACACTGTTCCCTCAATCATTTTACAGAAGAGCAGGGACAGAGTGGTTCTTACAATACAGGAAAGTTGGGGACCTTCCACCTGATGAGAACCTCAAATGTCCATGCACAAATGATACCTGGAGAAGTTGTAGGCAGGTATGAAGCACCTGAGAGAGCAAAAGTCATCTTCCATGGCAAACAACCTGGTCAGGATGAAGGGATGTGTCTGAATCTGCCTCTCTCTCTTCTTATTGTACAGAAGATGGACCAAACCAGGGCTGAGTGGAGAGCTGTTCCCGGGTGCCAATGGTGATATACATTCTACGTTATGAAAGTGTCACAGGAAGTTCTGGCAACCTCCATCTTATGTTACCCTTGGAAGCAACTGTTAGGACAAAGTGGTTGCCAAGGCAGTGACCTCATTCAGTTCCAAAGAATGTGAAATACCTCATTTCCTTGGTGATGGAACTCTCTGAACTTGGTATCCAAGAAGCCAGACACCCAGAGGCAGTCCCAGTCCCAGTCCCAGTGGGCTCACTTGTTTGGATTTACCAAGGACAGAGTCAGTTTTCTTGGCACCTAATGATGTGAGGATGGCCAAATGCCAGGAGAGCTCTGAAGATGGACCTTTCCTGAGAAAACAGGTAGTGGCTAACCACTTTTTCCTGACATCTTCACAGAGTTGGTCAAGGAATCAAGATCTGAGAGAAGACAGGCCATTTCGGGGGAACATAGTATGGCCCACCAGTCAGAGGACACTCCGGATAGTCACAGACGTACTTGGGGGAAGGAGGTGCCTTTGTGGGAGTGGGTGTGGGTTTGTTGTTTTGTCTCATGTTCTGAGAATAGATAGAAAAGGCGGTTTGTTTGGTTTGGAGTGGACAGTTTCTAGTAAGTCATTTGACATGGCGAGTGTTTCTCTTTCTGTGTATCCCACTGTGTCCGTTGTTGTAGACATTAGAAAAGAGAATGCATTAATGGATGTGTCCTGTCTAGTATAAATCTTCCCATAATTCATCCTGCCCAATATATGAATGGACTGCAGCTTGTCTTATCAATGTGCAACACCTGCTATCTTTCTAAGTTGTTGTTTTCTTCCTGAATTCTGGCCACTCTCCAGAATAGGCTCATGGATTTGTGTACAAAATATGTACCACCTCCAAGCTCTGTGACATGGCCATGTACTGGATAGTGAAGAGAATGGCGAGCATCTCAAAAAACTCAGATATCAGTGTGACCAGGAAAGTCTCAGTGCAGAAACCCTGCTTTGGGCCTTTTGCTTACTTATTGTTGTGTTGCACTGAATGTCAGGAAGGTCTTTGCCTCAGGCCACCCCTTTGTGAAGCCTGAAGAAAACAGTTTTCAAATGGAAATGAATGGGCCTCACCTGTGGCTCTTTATCAGCCTCTTGGACCTGTGTGTGGCTGTGACTTAGATTCTCAGCACCTGATGGATCTTAAGGATGATCCCACGTGAGCTTCCAAAACCAAAATGGCAAAAAATATCATTCATTGTGGATGAAGTCTCTTGCCTTCCTCTGTTAGGTTCCTGCACTCCATCAAATGACAATAGGGATTCTTTGGGTCAAATGAGTTCTTCAAAGCCCTGCAGAGGTGCTTGTGTTTTCGCATGACTCTAAATCACCTAAAGAATCGATACCTAAAATCAGTAGGCCTCAAATTGGAGAAACAAAGAAGTATTAACGGCAGGCTTATTTGTTCGCTCCTGTTTCAGAGAAACGGTGTCCAGGCTACCCTGACTTTAGGCAAATGAGGGGCAAACGAGCTGATTTTGGACACTGTCTTGGGCTGCGCCCCTCATGGAAACCTCCAGCCAGAGGTTAAGATGATTGACTATATGGAATAAGATGAAGGCCATGTGGGAGTGTTTTGGTTTTAATTTTGGTCATTTGTGTTGCATTGGAAAAAATGACTGGGTCCACGTGAGCTTGAACTCTGGTGTGATTCCCCTTAGAGACTGGGTTTTGGAACTGAACTCAGAGAAGCATTGCCATGAATTTTGTTGGGATTTTAAGAGGCCACGCATGAAAGTCGCTCTTGGAAACTGAGACCTAGGCCCCGGGTGGATTTCCACAGAGGCCTGGGAATCTCAGCAAGGATATCACATGATTTTATTCTTAAAGAAATGGCAGCCATAGTTGAGAGTCAAAACACACATGGACCTCACATTGTAGACCTCAATGGGCCTGGCCTAATGTGACCTTTTGTCCACTCTTTGGGAAGCCGTGCCTGTGAGAGTTCTCCAGAGATTTCATTGAAATGAGCTTCCTCACCATTTAATGTTTGCTGAATGAACTGAAACCCACAGTGCCTCCAACTTCATGGTTGAAAAATGGCTAGATAAATACCATGAAATTTTTGAAATTCCTATGACCAGGTGGCACTGGAGAAACATTGGATGTCCTGTTGCTGATCATGAGTATACCAGACAGTGCCTTGATTTACTGAGTTTCATGAAAATGGTGTAGAACAGAGATGCCAGAAATTTGGAGCCTGCTGAGTAGTGGGTCTAGAGCAGTGGTGGGGAGGTGTTTGCTAAAACATCCGTGGTAGGGCCATGTGGATCTACCATTGGATTCCAAATGGCTTGTAACTGACATGGCGCAGCCAACAGACCCTTATATGTAAAGGCATCTTGTTATATGGAGAGTTTTCAGAGGAAAATTAAGAATCAGGTTGATATGGACAAGGGGGCAATGGGGCAAGCTGTGAGAGATAGGAGCCTAGTTGGTGCATTCTCTTGCAGACCCTGACCCACCACACGTGACAGAACTCCCTCCAGCACTGTGTCCCAGTTTAGCTCCTAGTATTTCGTGAAACAAATACCAAACTCACAGTGCAGCAGCAAAAACACCACAAAAAGTGGAAGAGGACCAAATGGCTTCACAGTCCACACGGGGAGACACTTAGTCCCCAGTGGCCTCAGTTTACCTACAAAGAGAGGATTCAGCACTGCTTCATCTTGTTCATTGGAAAATAAGAAACCATGTCCTCCAGGTCACATAGATGCAGACCCAGCTTTGATGGTCTCACTACAGAGGAAGCCAAATCTCCTGAAAACTACATATATTTCAAGTGTGGAAGCTCAGAGGCAGTTTCTCAAAAAGTTTTTAGGCCAGCAGAGCTCCATGTTTGTGGAGTGTTTACCCTGTCCCTTAGTTTTGGAAACTCCTCTACCACCTCCAAGGTTGTGAACTCATGAGCATTTTCCATTCCAGATATGTATTCACTGATTTTGTAACTCTTCTCCTCTAATTGTGTCTTACATGGGGTGAAGGTAATGTCAAGGCATTGTTCTGGATGAGAGCGGGAGGATATTTGTGCAGCATATTTTTACATACACATTGGATTCATTTTTCAAATTTCCATTCGAAGTACTGAATCCCTGACACTAACCCATACCTAGTAGACTCAGACTATTCATCCTAATATAATGGAGAAAATTAGCCCAACACATTAGAAATACAAGTACTTCAGAGGAGACATGTTGTATAGTTGGACTTGACATTTGCATTATATAAGGTAGGAGTTATAAATCTACTCAAATTTATTTGAAATATTCTCCATGTGTTTTAAACTTAACAAATATTTGAATTCTTGTTTCCTTTTTCTGTAGTCTATTCACACATGTATATTTATATGCATATATAGAATCCTATCAGGTATCACACGTACATTTTTGTGAGGTGGCTGTCTTGGCAGATACAAAATGTGAGAAGAGTTCACTCCTCCTAAATGCTGTTGGAAATGAAAATTCAACTTATAGGAGAGCGTCCTTGTAGAACAACATTATACATTAACTCATGTTCAGTAAAATAAATATTTTTGCATTTGTGGATGATACATATTTACTGATGAATTTCGATTGGCATTTATATTGGTAATTTTTAATGTCTGTGAGTTGTGTGTGTGTGTGTGTGTGTGTGCGTGTGTGTGTGTGTATAGGTATAGATATAGATATAGATAAACTCTCCAAATTTTTCAAAATATGAAATATATGTGTCTAATATACACTCTCTAAATTCATTCATGTTCATGTATGTGGATTTATAATCCACTTTTCACAAGATTATAATCAGAAATATTCATCCACCTGAAATACATATTTGTTTCATAGTACTGAAAACTAACTTCAGTGAATGGTGCATACAAATCCTAATTATTCTACAGTAACTGACCCAGTCTAACATCAATGCAAGTAGACTCCTATGGGACATGATATGTAATATGTCATTCATTTGTATTCGACACTGGTACATTATTGTTTCTTCAGTTTTGGCACATCACAGGATATACATTTCATCCACAAGTTCACAAATTAATAAGCATTTGTTTCAACTTTCACCACTTCTTGCTTCAGAACACATGTATTGTCAGGGTTTCTTGACTGGTCTTTTCATGAGACTTCTTTCCAAACACATTATTTTGAATTTCCATAATCATTTTGAAGCAAAACTCACACACTCTTCCTGCTAAACCAAAACACAAATATTTCCATTCCATATATACCTGGTTGGAATGAATGATTGTATATCAATATACGATTTCCTTTAATTTTTCAGATATCAGTTCAATTCATTATTTAAAGTTCAAAAAAGTTATATTATTTATTCACAGTATGGTCTATTCATGCTTTTTCTCTATGTTCCTAGAAACAGGGTACACCTCTTTGTACCCCCGATTCTCATTTTACATCTTCAATATATTGCTCCCAGAAATGGTGAAAGAAATACTCATGTCACCTCATTATCACAGTAATATTCTGGACAAAAAATGGAAAGGTCACACTTATGATTGTACCAAAGCCTAAATGGAAAGTGAACATGGATTTCTAAAAACATCCATGTCCAGGTTGCCTAATGCTGTCAATTGTCAATCCTATTGGTGACTACATATTTGTTTTTTTCCTAATTTATATATTCAAACTCAACCCTGTTGAAAATGTCTAATTCTATCACTCACTTTATACTTTGCCTGATTTCGTAATGTTTCTATTGATATCTGCTTTTCTACATATTTTCCCCAGTTCAACATAGTGACTGACTCTTCATATGTGCTGACATTTACATTCACTCAACAACCGAAAGTCTATTGCTAAAGAACTTTTGGTCCAAATCCTATACTCACTCTTCTTCCTAAACCTACCGACTATCTTCCTAATCCTACTGAATATCCCTTTTTGACTGGATGTTCTCTTCTAAATTCAATCATCCAATGTACAAGGTCCTATGCCATTGTATATGGAATTATCTGAGGCATCTTTGCAGAACATCATTCAAAGCTAAGTATCCCAATCAAGGGCAAAACCCTTCTGGGCTTCAAATCATACCTAGATTTCTGTTTTCCTACTTATATTTCACCTCTATATTCTTGTAAATATTGCAGGTTCCCAATACCATTATTCATCACACAGAATCACTCGTAATCCAAATCAAACCTGTTTTTAACCCCAAGTATACACTGTTCCCTCAATCATTTTACAGAAGAGCAGAGACAGAGTGGTTCTTACAATACAGGAAAGTTGGGGACCTTCAACCTGATGAGAACCTCAAATGTCCATGCACAAATGGTACCTGGAGAAGTTGTAGGCAGGTATGAAGCACCTGAGAGAGCAAAAGTCATCTTCCATGGCAAACAACCTGGTCAGGATGAAGGGATGTGTCTGAATCTGCCTCTCTCTCTTCTTATTGTACAGAAGATGGACCAAACCAGGGCTGAGTGGAGAGCTGTTCCCGGGTGCCAATGGTGATATACATTCTACCTTATGAAAGTGTCACAGGAAGTTCTGGCAACCTCCATCTTATGTTACCCTTGGAAGCAACTGTTAGGACAAAGTGGTTGCCAAGGCAGTGACCTCATTCAGTTCCAAAGAATGTGAAATACCTCATTTCCTTGGTGATGGAACTCTCTGAACTTGGTATCCAAGAAGCCAGACACCCAGAGGCAGTCCCAGTCCCAGTCCCAGTGGGCTCACTTGTTTGGATTTACCAAGGACAGAGTCAGTTTTCTTGGTACCTAATAATGTGAGGATGGCCAAATGCCAGGAGAGCTCTGAAGATGGACCTTTCCTGAGAAAACAGGTAGTGGCTAACCACTTTTTCCTGACATCTTCACAGAGTTGGTCAAGGAATCAAGATCTGAGAGAAGACAGGCCATTTCGGGGGAACATAGTATGGCCCACCAGTCAGAGGACACTCCGGATAGTCACAGACGTACTTGGGGGAAGGAGGTGCCTTTGTGGGAGTGGGTGTGGGTTTGTTGTTTTGTCTCATGTTCTGAGAATAGATAGAAAAGGCGGTTTGTTTGGTTTGGAGTGGACAGTTTCTAGTAAGTCATTTGACATGGCGAGTGTTTCTCTTTCTGTGTATCCCACTGTGTCCGTTGTTGTAGACATTAGAAAAGAGAATGCATTAATGGATGTGTCCTGTCTAGTATAAATCTTCCCATAATTCATCCTGCCCAATATATGAATGGACTGCAGCTTGTCTTATCAATGTGCAACACCTGCTATCTTTCTAAGTTGTTGTTTTCTTCCTGAATTCTGGCCACTCTCCAGAATAGGCTCATGGATTTGTGTACAAAATATGTACCACCTCCAAGCTCTGTGACATGGCCATGTACTGGATAGTGAAGAGAATGGCGAGCATCTCAAAAAACTCAGATATCAGTGTGACCAGGAAAGTCTCAGTGCAGAAACCCTGCTTTGGGCCTTTTGCTTACTTATTGTTGTGTTGCACTGAATGTCAGGAAGGTCTTTGCCTCAGGCCACCCCTTTGTGAAGCCTGAAGAAAACAGTTTTCAAATGGAAATGAATGGGCCTCACCTGTGGCTCTTTATCAGCCTCTTGGACCTGTGTGTGGCTGTGACTTAGATTCTCAGCACCTGATGGATCTTAAGGATGATCCCACGTGAGCTTCCAAAACCAAAATGGCAAAAAATATCATTCATTGTGGATGAAGTCTCTTGCCTTCCTCTGTTAGGTTCCTGCACTCCATCAAATGACAATAGGGATTCTTTGGGTCAAATGAGTTCTTCAAAGCCCTGCAGAGGTGCTTGTGTTTTCGCATGACTCTAAATCACCTAAAGAATCGATACCTAAAATCAGTAGGCCTCAAATTGGAGAAACAAAGAAGTATTAACGGCAGGCTTATTTGTTCGCTCCTGTTTCAGAGAAACGGTGTCCAGGCTACCCTGACTTTAGGCAAATGAGGGGCAAACGAGCTGATTTTGGACACTGTCTTGGGCTGCGCCCCTCATGGAAACCTCCAGCCAGAGGTTAAGATGATTGACTATATGGAATAAGATGAAGGCCATGTGGGAGTGTTTTGGTTTTAATTTTGGTCATTTGTGTTGCATTGGAAAAAATGACTGGGTCCACGTGAGCTTGAACTCTGGTGTGATTCCCCTTAGAGACTGGGTTTTGGAACTGAACTCAGAGAAGCATTGCCATGAATTTTGTTGGGATTTTAAGAGGCCACGCATGAAAGTCGCTCTTGGAAACTGAGACCTAGGCCCCGGGTGGATTTCCACAGAGGCCTGGGAATCTCAGCAAGGATATCACATGATTTTATTCTTAAAGAAATGGCAGCCATAGTTGAGAGTCAAAACACACATGGACCTCACATTGTAGACCTCAATGGGCCTGGCCTAATGTGACCTTTTGTCCACTCTTTGGGAAGCCGTGCCTGTGAGAGTTCTCCAGAGATTTCATTGAAATGAGCTTCCTCACCATTTAATGTTTGCTGAATGAACTGAAACCCACAGTGCCTCCAACTTCATGGTTGAAAAATGGCTAGATAAATACCATGAAATTTTTGAAATTCCTATGACCAGGTGGCACTGGAGAAACATTGGATGTCCTGTTGCTGATCATGAGTATACCAGACAGTGCCTTGATTTACTGAGTTTCATGAAAATGGTGTAGAACAGAGATGCCAGAAATTTGGAGCCTGCTGAGTAGTGGGTCTAGAGCAGTGGTGGGGAGGTGTTTGCTAAAACATCCGTGGTAGGGCCATGTGGATCTACCATTGGATTCCAAATGGCTTGTAACTGACATGGCGCAGCCAACAGACCCTTATATGTAAAGGCATCTTGTTATATGGAGAGTTTTCAGAGGAAAATTAAGAATCAGGTTGATATGGACAAGGGGGCAATGGGGCAAGCTGTGAGAGATAGGAGCCTAGTTGGTGCATTCTCTTGCAGACCCTGACCCACCACACGTGACAGAACTCCCTCCAGCACTGTGTCCCAGTTTAGCTCCTAGTATTTCGTGAAACAAATACCAAACTCACAGTGCAGCAGCAAAAACACCACAAAAAGTGGAAGAGGACCAAATGGCTTCACAGTCCACACGGGGAGAAACTTAGTCCCCAGTGGCCTCAGTTTACCTACAAAGAGAGGATTCAGCACTGCTTCATCTTGTTCATTGGAAAATAAGAAACCATGTCCTCCAGGTCACATAGATGCAGACCCAGCTTTGATGGTCTCACTACAGAGGAAGCCAAATCTCCTGAAAACTACATATATTTCAAGTGTGGAAGCTCAGAGGCACTTTCTCAAAAAGTTTTTAGGCCAGCAGAGCTCCATGTTTGTGGAGTGTTTACCCTGTCCCTTAGTTTAGGAAACTCCTCTACCACCTCCAAGGTTGTGAACTCCTGAGCATTTTCCATTCCAGATATGTATTCACTGATTTTGTAACTCTTCTCCTCTAATTGTGTCTTACTTGGGGTGAAGGTAATGTCAAGGCATTGTTCTGGATGAGAGCGGGAGGATATTTGTGCAGCATATTTTTACATACACATTGGATTCATTTTTCAAATTTCCATTCGAAGTACTGAATCCCTGACACTAACCCATACCTAGTAGACTCAGACTATTCATCCTAATATAATGGAGAAAATTAGCCCAACACATTAGAAATACAAGTACTTCAGAGGAGACATGTTGTATAGTTGGACTTGACATTTGCATTATATAAGGTAGGAGTTATAAATCTACTCAAATTTATTTGAAATATTCTCCATGTGTTTTAAACTTAACAAATATTTGAATTCTTGTTTCCTTTTTCTGTAGTCTATTCACACA